>NC_089781.1:791896-959396 GCF_040412425.1 Macrobrachium rosenbergii | reverse complement strand
GGATATGAGGGGTAGTTGCCTGACAGCGAAGATCATGCACTGTATAAAGTAGATGGATGGGTTGGCGAAGAAGAAAGTGAGAGAAAACAAGGAAATAAAGTAACTGATGAATGAGAGGCAGAAGGTGAATGAATTAAAAACTTTAAGGAGAATAAGAAGTCGTTCTACGAAAAAAAGACTAATGAGCAAATGGGTCTCAGAAAAAAAGAAGCAAAAGGGGGAATGCTGTCTGAAGTGAACGCAGTCGATGGAGTGAGTATTACGAAAGTTTGTTGCATTTGGAGGATAAAACGATTACTGCAGGTTGATCATTCTTGTGGGAATGACTAAAAGAAATATGGGGTCCAGTAAACACTTGGAAAAATGGAAGACCCAAGGAGTTGATGGGGTTATAAGCGAAATGATCTAGCATGACAGTGAAAGTGTGACTGAGCGGCTGAGCAAAGTTTTCAAGGTGTCTTCTAGTTGAGAAAGTCTGTAAAGGCAACTTTAAAAATCATAGGGATATAACGTTACTTAATAGACCTGGGAAGGTGTACCGCAGGATTTTGATTAAGGAAGCGAAAAGTTGAAAAGGGGGCTAATATAGCAAGTACAATATAGGCTAACATAGGCTTAAGGCAGGGAGAGGGTGTGTGGGTCAAGAGTTGAGTTGGTTGTAATAAAGCAGTTATGTTCGAAGTCTGAAAGTAATGAGGAAAAGCTGCAAGTGTCATACATACACCCATAAACAGCTAGTGACAGAATGGCAACACTGTGCGGAAGATATTGAAAATAAAGGGAAGTGATGCATGCAACAGGCGGCGTAGACGGTAAAGTGATTGTCCTAGGGTAAATGTGGGTCTGAGACAAGGCTGTTCAATATCATTATGGATGGAGTGATGTGAAATGCGGGAAAGAGCAGTATAGTATGTGCAGAAGTTGTGGAATGTGAAAATGAGCCATGATCGGAATGTGTGGAATGTATCCTTACAGGTGATATGATACAGTGGTAATTTGGGATAAAGGAGAACTACAGAAACTAAGAGAAACAAAAACAAAAAATAAAGAAAAGTTTAAGTTTGCTAAAGGACAAAGTTGAGTGTAAATGTGAGCAAGAGTAAAATTGTGGGGCTAAGTAGAAACAAGCTGGAGCAATTCATGTTGGTATGGATGACAGAAGAATGCAAGCGGATGGTACATCTAAGTATTTAGGAGCAAACATGACGCTTCTAAAGAACCATTTCGAAATTTGGCATGATGCTAGTAAGAAACATAATTAACCGACTTTGGTCTTCTGTAAATCACATGATATTTCCATTTTCTTTTAATTTTAATGTATGAACAATTCTGTGATCCTGGTATGATAAAGCTAATAAATCTGCGTAACTTGGATATCTAAGAATACATGAAATATGCACATCAGTTATACTCACCTACTAACCATCATTCATGAGCTCTCTGGGCGTCCTCTTCATTAACAAAATTCTGTCTTGGTTAACACTGTGTCCGTTCGGTTACCACCTAAATATTGTTGATCTTAACCCACACGAGCAGCACCACTATAACAAATCACTGATCATTCAAGAACACCGAACTCTTCAAGGTAAACTCTCTTTAACAACTGAAACGATCATTTCCCACAACACCGGAAGGAGAGCGTGGCTCACGTCTGTCGTACCATCAGTTAGACATGCCGGTGGTTCGATATGTCATACCGAATACAAGTAGTTATAAAACTCTCAATTACTTTGATTACTTTTCTAAGAAATGAAGTCTGTGTTTAAATGCTTTTATATTAACTGAGTCTAAATCAGTATATAAGTTGGAGAAATGGCATTTTAATGTCAGTGGTAAACAAGTCAACTCGTTAAAATAAGCAGTTCGCTCGTAATCTAGATCATGAGCTAATTCACTGAAAAATGGAAAAAGGCCTTCGGAATATCAGCACAGGAAACAAAAAGTTTTGTTCATCTACTGAGCGACAGGTTTAACATCACTAATTCCTCATACATACGGTATTAAGGAGATTTCGAGAAGAGCACTTTGTTTCTTCCTTTAAATTTCAGCCGAAAACCCTTATGGATGGAGTCAGCAGACTATAAACCCACGAAGGCTCCAAGGTAAAATCAGCCTGCATTGAGACAATTCATAGGAAAAGGCGATAAATAAATAAACATGCTGGAATAGAAAATAAATCATTGCTTTGTTATTGGCCTAGATAAACTAGCACAAGTCATTGGGTAATTGAGGTTAAGCTTGATTACCGTTTTGCAATGTACTGGTTTCATTTATGAGAAGAAAGTTTCTAAGTTTTAAAAAGGAGTCATTTCTATAATATGTTGGTAGGGGTTATTTGGCAAATGAATGGGAAATTTAAAATAAGGCCGAGAAATTTGTTGCTGGTAAAAGAAATGACGGCAAAGTGGTAAGTACAAGGTGTAATGCCGCCATCAGTAAAGATTCTTTTGAATCTGACAATTGACATGAAATAATATATATATATATATATATATATATATATATATATATATATATATATATATATATATATATATATATATATATTATATATATATTTATTATATTATATATATATATGAAATATATATAGCATATGACAGATTAGTGGCTTTTTTTTGCTGAAATATCTGCAAGTTTAGGATGAAATGCCATGATGATATATTATTAAGGAATATTGAACGGAAAGGTAAAACTTGTATAGGATGAATCAGAAAAAATGGAAATATTCATAGGCTGCCAATGAAGCTCATTTAGAAAGGATATAATATTGTTTTTAAAGGATTTATTTGTTGCCAGTTCGGCTGCCTTATAACTAACCTTGTACTAAATTCCCTAGTGCGTAATTTAGAACCCCAAATGAAAAGACTGTTACAGCAATCTACTCTTATGATGAATATATATATATATATATATATATATATATATATATATATATATATATATATGTGTGTGTGTGTGTGTGTGTGTGTGTGTGTGTGTGTGTGTGTGTGTGTGAACAGTAGCGGGATTCAGCCGGTTCGAACCGCCTCACGGAATTTTATGGGTTCGGCGGACCGGCTAAGTGTAACGACCAGTTGACCACCCGAGTAGGCAGTTAGTATCAGTGGAGTAAAGCGCGCAACTTTTAACCCGTGACATAAATTTCATTAAGCATTACCAACAACAGCAAAGTCGTTAGCCTTCCTCGTCAAAAGCTACTTGAGGCAGTAATAGAAAATATGAAAAACAGGTTGATGAACTGTGATAGTTTAATGTCAAAGAACAATGAACAAGAAGACAAAATTCATGGGCTGATCAATTCGCTCGAGACCCATTCGTGAAATATTGAGGGAATAGTTGTACCTTGGAGAGCTGCTGAAGACAAACTGGGGGAATTTATTATCAGTTTTCATCATGAAATCAATACCAATGATTTTTGGGACTATGTGGATAATGTCTTACAAAATTCTAGCGACACTGCGAAGGCCGAGGTTCCCCAAAGTATACAGAAAGCTAAAAATATTATCGATACTATGCTGTCAGTTCTGCTGAGGCAGAGAGTTCGCAAGAATGAATATCATATATTCAGATAAAAGGAGTCTCCTTACAGTTGAAAATGTAGCTAATCGTATGATAATTAATCTGATTGGCCTTCCCATTTAGATCATGGAATGCCACTGCTTCGGTCAAGACGTGGCTTAGATAAGACACCACTGTTCTGATGACAACTGGGAAAAGGAAAAAAAAAGAAAAGAAATGGTGACAATCAAGTTGCTGTTTAGAAATACTTATTTAAAATAAAAATTTATGTTAAAAGATTCCAGTAAAATTTGGTATATTAAAAGTTTCTCTTATAAAGATTTGGTTTATTATTTTTTTTCTTTTATAGAATAGCAGCATTTATGCCAATACAGCAAACTCTGCAGTAAAATGTTTTCATTTTCATCTTCCGAAGAATACACATAATCAAAAAATCTATAAACAGCAATATACATATGATGTATAAGAATAATGATGAAGATTGAAAAAAAGCACAACATTCAAATATGTGACTACTGGTACATAAATATATCGTTATATGATATTAAGTTCATTACCTATACAATCTAGTAATATAGACACTCCTCAATATCATTATAATGATGCTTAACCATTATTTAGACATTTTCTTTGGGAAATCATTATAATTGATAATTTTATTTGCTAGAATCCAAGATTAACGTTTGAACCTAAGTGGAAAATTTTGATATGCTTTTTCTGATAGAACCGGCTGACAAAATATTTGAATCCCACGCGAAAAGGCTTCAGCAATCTAAAAGTCTTAACTACACTATTTTTCTACACCCTATTTTCTCAGAGTTTTCATCCATGAGGTCTGGGTCTTCCAACTCTCATATATATATATATATATATATATATATATATATATATATATATATATATATATATATATATATGTGTGTGTGTGTGTGTAATTACAAACATATATATATATATATATATATATATATATATATATATATATATATACATATATATATGTATATTTATGTTTATAATTACACACACACACACACACACACACATATATATATATATATATATATATATATATATATATATATATATATATATATATATATATATATATATATAGAGTTGTACCTTCCGAAGAATACACATAATCATATAATCTATAAACAGTAACATACATACGATTTATAAGAATAGCAATGAAGATTGAAAAAAGCACAGCATTCAAACTCGTATACTGGTACATATATATATATATATATATATATATATATATATATATATATATATATATATATATATATATATATATATATATATTGAAACTTTTTAATTCAAAAGCAATACAGTGGTTGCATAATTTACCTCCATGCTGACGATGTCCCTGAGGTCGCTAAATGGGTCGTTAAGTAAGTGGGGAAAGCGGATCAAATAGTTCTCATCGGAGAAAACTTTTTTTATATTTTTCATAGGGAACAGAAAATAATGCGAGGGCATTTTCCTAGAAAGTGCACAAGTAAAATTCTTAAAATGGGCCCTATTTTCTAAAATTAACTTAGCTGATGCGATGGTAAAAAAAATTCTTAAATGAGAATAATCTTATCCGCTTTCCCCAGTTACTAAGCGTGGGTGTACTAATGACCTCAGAGACAAGACATCGTCTGGACGGAAATAAATTATGCAATCACCGTTTTTCTTTTGAATTAAAAATAACGCCAGTAATGACATTCACAGATGACTTCTCTACACTTCAGGGGCTCGAACGTGCTCCGGCACGCTAATGATATTTTCCAGCCATTTTTGTCAGGTATCTTTCCCCAAACCTCGGGGAGTTTGTTGGCGCAGAGGAGGTTTTAGCCGGCCACTTCCTTTCTTTTGAACATGAAAGTGTCAGTAAAGACGTTCACATTTGCCTCCTCACTCCATTGAATCTGACTGAACACACGCAACAACGTTAATGAGATGCCATCTAAACACCCTTGGAGACTGGAAGACGACGGAGTCCACGTGTTTGCTGCCGGCACCGGAGGCAAGGCACCGGTGCCACTTTGTTGGTGACTGGAGCATGCAAGTCACACCTCCTTCACCGAGACTTGCCAATTAGGAAGGAAGTCCTGTAACACAGCCCTTCCATGGGTACTTCGGAAGAGCTAGAGAGAGCGAACGGGCCCCGATAGTTCTATCAAACAGATCCAGGACTGAGAGCATAGTTTCAAACTGTGCCCTTCGACCCTCTCTTTCTGGATATTAAAATCCTTTCTTCCCAACGTCCATTTTATGTTATCATCAGCTATTTCAATGTACTCTCTCCTGAAACCAGCCTAATATCCTCTGTTCTTTCCATAGGACCAAACTGCCTCAAAACACTCTGCCTCACCCTTTCACCTGTGCTAAACTTTTACCACTTCTATGTATCTCCGCATTTACCCCAAAATATCTGTACAAATCAGCTGCTTCACTTCTTCCACCATCCACGGTAACATTCATAGTTTATCTTCCCGGTTTCCATTTACCCAAATAACCTTACTTTTTCACTCAACTTTTACCAGATTATACAGTCTCTTCATCTCCCCTTCCGTACTGTATCATCTGTAAACATCAGCCATTCCACCTTCCATTTATTACCAGTTTTCTTATCCCACAACTTTGCACCCACATCTGCTACTGTTTCTCTGACTTTTTGCATCGACCCATTCCTAAAATATCAAGCAATCTTGGAGATATAGCTCATCTTTGTCTCAGAGTCCTACTATACACCTACCTAGTCACTCTCCTGTCAACAAATACGAACATACAATTAACAATTTTCCTTTTTGCTGTCAAACTTAAGACAACTAGTCACAGCAAGCACCTGGTTCAAACACCCTCTTCCTTTTCGAAACTCACACTGTTCTTCCCCTAACAACATTCTGTAATATACATGACTTCCTCAATCTAGATCTTACCGTGAACCTCCTCTGGTATAATAGGAAATGCTGTACCCTTATATTTCTTACATTTGCCCGCCATCTTTAGCTCTACTGTAGAATAATTATTCCTCTCACCATTAAGAACCATTCCCTCTTTCAGATATACCTTACAAACAATGGTCAGCTACCAGTCTTTCATATATATATATATATATATATATATGTGTGTGTGTGTGTGTGTGTGTGTGTGTGTATGTATGTATGTATATACAGTATATAATGTGTTTGCATCAGATGAGCATCTAAAAAGATTTTATGATATTTCAAAAAAAGTTGTTTTGATTTCCATTTAAAATTTTTTAATTTTCGATAATTTTTATGAGATTATATTTAATAGCTCCTTCTCCTATGTTAGTATTACTTTGATACTGCAACCAAGTAAAATTCATATAAAACAAGTACAAAATAACTTCGGCGCAATCGAGTTTTCTGTACAACCGCTACGGCGTATAATTAACCAAGGCCACCGAAAATACATCTATATTTCGGTGGTCTAAGTATAATGCTGTATGAGCCGCGGCCCATGAAACTTTAACCACGCCCCGGTCGTGGCCTGTCCTACATCGTTGCCATACGCACCATTATGGCTAACTTTAACCTTAAACAAAGTAAAAACTACTGAGGCTAGAGGGTTGCAATTTGGTATGTTTGATGATTGGAGGGTGGATGATCAACATAAAATTTGTAGCCCTCCAGCCTCAGTAATTTTTAAGATCTGAGGGCGGACAGAAAAAGTGCGGACGGACAGACAAAGCCGGCACAATAGTTTTCTTCACAGAAAACTAAAAGTCTAAACAACTGCATGATGGTAGGCTATAGGTAACTACATACAACCCCCCACCCTAAGATTTGTTTATCCCGTATGTAAATCCTTCTCTTGGTCACAGCCATAATCACTACCTAACCCTAATTTTTTTTTTTTTTTAATTTCTCCATACATAAGGACGTGTTTAACCTTATATCGAAAGTATTAGGATCAATAACCTTGACGGTTTTTCTTGAATGACCATGACTCATCAGGGGTGATCAGAGGCAAGCGATCATTCGGCCGATTAAAATACGCTCATCAACGTGTATCGAATCGAGGTACTTATCTGGTACGTGATCTGGCACACGAAAGGCTTCTGATTGCCTTTAGCCGAATCCAAAGGGAACCAAGAGGTTGTCTCCCAGTCTTGATTTAATGATTTATTCATCGTCTTTGCAGCTCATGACTTGAGCCGAATTTCCAGTTCATGGGAATGACTGGGTGTTTCTTTATCGGCTGACGATCCAAGCTCATGTGACGATTGGTGTGAAGGTTGTTGGTGTCATATGACTGGGAAAAATAATGGCTTCGAGCATGAATTTGAACCACAAATAATTTGGAAAATAACGCTTACTTTTTACAATGGGGTAAAAAAATGTCGCTTCCACAGTCTTCATGGAAGAAGACCCAAAAAGTTGATTAACTTACCGTGTAAGTGATGAAAGAATAGAATACCTACTTATGTAAAGAGAAGGGCAAACCGAGGAAATTTATTATAAACAAAATCTCCCACCGACCTGCAGCACAAAACAGACGGTGCAGCATGAAGTTCTTTCCGCCACCTTTCTCTTCCGCGCTAGACACTGGCGAGATTGAATTGACACTTTTCCGTTTTAATGATTTATCATGGGTTGAAGAACTAACATCAGTCATTATTCCGGAAGAAATAGTAAAGGCACGGTAATAAGGATGAAGGGTGTTAAAGTTCAAAGGACGGAAATGCTCGTGAAATCTGAAATTTTCTATAGCAGATTATGTTACCGTAACTCAGCAATTTTATATAAAATGTTATGCATACACACACACATATTATATATATATATATATATATATATATATATATATATATATATATATATATATATATATATATATATATATATATGTATATATATATATATATATATATATATATATATATATATATATATATATATATATATATATATATATATAATCACATTAACACGCGGTTTGTTTATCACACATCACCACAGGTAAAAAGTAGGAGACTGGGTGTAGGTCCTGACCGGTTTCGACTTTTTTCAAGCATTAACAAAGGACTGATACATAATGGCAGAGGTCACAATATATATGCTAGAGGGACAATACAGACAAATTCACAAACCGTTGACGGGTGTAAAAGGGGGTAGAGCAATAAAACTCATCAGTGCGAGGGCTAGGTACTATGTTTACAAATATGATCATCTTTTTTCCATACACATCTACTACCTTCCCTAAAATTTAAACAATTTACAAATTTCTTTTGAAAATATAAGAATTTTGCAGTTCATGTAGCATTTAAGAACAATAAACAATAAAACTTGTACTTACAACGAACTCTCTGGACAATACCAAAGGATGTGTACATAAAATTCCATGGAAATCTTGTGATAACTTTCATATTGCTCAAAATGGTGTAGAAGAAAATAAATACTAAAGGGCAAATGTCAAACAGCATAATGTTCAAGTATCAGCGAGTCATAGCTATCCAGCATTTTATAACGTTTTGGAACTTCTCATTTTAGAAAATAAACATACGGAAATTGTTATCAGGCTTAGAGTTAAACATGAAAATGCTAAGTAAACTTTCCATATGAAAGTATTCTGCAATAAAGATACAATAGTAAACTACATAAGTCACCTGTATCAAACGTAATAATTGTTACTTCAGTAACTTATTCTTGCTCTAAATTTCATGCGCTAAATTATACATGCAGTGATTTGCCTTAGCACATACATGTTATTGTGTCAACATATTTGTGCCCAATAGTCAATGTTGATTTGTTTTAAGCAGTATTGCTTGACAACCGCGACTAAAGTTAAACATTTTTAAGAATGCAAAGCGCTTCTATAAACATGTAGATGGGAAAATGACTACTTTAGGTTAACAGTTGATTTCTGACTCAGGAACGTTGATACCACGGGTGTTTTAATATGCTTATGGAAAAAATTCCGTAAAAGCGCGACAAATGTTGGTACGAGTTTGTGACTAGAAAAGAAGTCATGAATGAGACATGGGATTGTTGATGTTTGTAGATGATAGTGTTTGTTGGCAATAGTGAAAATAAGCAGCAGAAACTGGTGAAAGGGAATAAAAGTACTTTTAGAAGTGAACGTTGACCGTGAGTGTCGCGAGGAGCAAGGTTATGAAGGTAAATGGAAGACGGAATGATGGAAGAATTAATGTCATTAAAGATGGTAGAAGACTGGATGTGGTTAATTCGTATATGTAAATTATTTGGGAGTATTTGCACTGCTTGATAGCAGGACAGAAGAAGAAGTGACTCACAGAGCAGGTGAAGCAAATAGGCTGACAGGATAGTTGCAAAAGGTCTGGAGGAAAAAACTTGCGATGCATTAAGAGCTTATTGAGTCAGCTGCCATTCATGGAGGTAAAGTGAAGATACTGACAGCGAGAAAATGTGTTACAAGCTCTTTTTTTCGTAATCTTTTTTATCCTTTGATGTCGCGTGCCTTCATAACCAGTGATGTGCTTAGTCTGCCTTCAGGGTAATATCACTCTGATGTGAGCGACATAAATAGATTTTGATCTGTGGAGAGAGAGAGAGAGAGAGAGATCATATGTACTGTCATTTGAGTGCAGGTGTAAACTGCATAGCTACGCTCTCTTTTAACATTCGACTGACCACCAGGTACAAAATTCACTGCCTAGGCCAACGAAGCCTCAGTGGGTTTGAGAGAACTGGCCCGAATCATTATTTCCTCGGATGGTGGATGAACGCTGTTTCTCGGCAATGCAATGAGCAGATAGTCGTAACAACACATTACGAGAGAGAGAGAGAGAGAGAGAGAGGAACTTTAATGAAATTTAGACCTGAAAAATACAGGTGAAATTTTCTAATAAAAGTCAATAATGTGCGCTGTCAAGAAACTCAGTAACATGGAAAAACATCTTTTCAATGATTTGAACACACTTGCTTTCAAGAAAACCTCCCCGCTAAGCAGGTGCACCGTCAGCCTTGGTCATTTTTATGAGAAAGACACAGACTTATATATATATATATATATATATATATATATATATATATATATATATATATATATATATATATATATATATATATATATATATATATATATATATATATATACATATACACATTGATTTTTTTACACATTAAACAGCTTCCATAACAGGAAGTGGCTTCGGAGAAACACAAGACAAAGATAGCTTACATTCACCCAAACGGGTGTGTGCAAACTCTGTGTAAATAAATAAAGAGAAGGAAGAAAACATTAACAAATGAATTTAAGTCTGTCTTTCTCATAAAAATGACCAAGGCTGACGGTGCACCTGCTTAGCGAGGAGGTTTTCTTGAAAGCAAGTGTGTTCAAATCATTGAAAAGATGTTTTACTATGTTACTGAGTTTCTTGACAGCGCACATTATTGACTTTTATTAGAAAATTTCACCAGTATTTTTCGAGTCCAAATTATCATTAAAGTTTCTCTCTCTCCACCCCCCTCTCGACTATCGGCTCATTGCATTGCCGGGAAACAGCGTTCATCCACCATCCGAGGAAATAATGATTCGGGCCAGTTCTCTCAAACCCACTGAGGCTTCGTTGGCCTAGGCAGTGAATTTTGTACCTGGTGGTCAGTCGAATGCTAAAAGAGAGCGTCACTATGCAGTCTACACCTACACTCAAATGACAGTACATATGGTTTCTCTCTCTCTCTCTCTCTCTCTCTCTCTCTCTCTCTCTCTCTCTCTCCACAGACCAAAATCTATTTGTGTAACTTTGGTCACGGGAACAACAGATATAAAATATCAATAAAGTATACAGTACAGCCACGAGGAAATGGAAAAAACGGAATGCAAGAGCTTTTGCCTTTACTGTAAGGCATTTTCAAGCAAATTAAATAGTGGAACAAAAGATTGAATAGATTTTGTGTTAAAAACAACAAAGATTGATGAAGATCTCCAGTAACGAACAGCTGTCTAGGATTAAATTAGGTAACTGGATAACCCCAAGAATAATGAATTCTTTGGTTTCTTGTTTGAATCTCCTTCAAACACCTTGTGCAGAATGGGGTCAAGATTGTATATACCTAAGCTGATATTAATGTGTTTTCCTTTTTTAGCTGTATAATCACACTTAAATTTGTGGAAACTATTTTTACATGTCGTAATGATTTTACTTTCGGACCAAACGGTTCTATGTGATTTTTTACATATGTGTACATAAAGAGCATTATTCTTTTGGCTAGTTTAACTGAATATTCATATTAATTTATTCTGACATTTAATTTCTTATGTACTTCTTTGGCCCAAATAAAATGAATCACAGTTCATACACAGGATTTTATAAACATTTTATAAGTATTTTTTATAATGTTATTATATGAAAATATTACATTTACGCTGACTACTTTCAACATTGATTTGATGGACTCGAAGCCGTGAAACAAAGCAAAAGAGGTGTTCTTGGGTAACTCTGAATTCCTCTAACTTTTATTATGAAATGACTTCACAGCTTTACCGTAGAAGATGTTCAGGTATTCCTTGTGACCATATACTCTCTCTCCACATATGTACAGTTTACACACACAAATATATATATATATATATATATATATATATATATATATATATATATATATATATATATATATATATATATATATATATATATATATATATATAAATACATGTATATAATAATATTTATATACATTTATTTTTTACACATTACTTACTTTCACCTAACAGGAAGTGGCGTCTGGGAGAAGGCATGATAAAGGTGACTGCTACAGTTACACTTTAATTAATGAATCAAGGGAAAACTCTCTTGTAAAGGAACGTCCACAAATTTAGAGCACCCCCTCCTCCTCGTCATCTATCCGGCGCTTCCCAAGCCTTCCTCTCACCCTCCCTTCCAACACTTCACAAATATTCACTCTTTTCAAACTCTCGCCCCTTTTTCTCTCCACCTGACCAAACCATCTCAAAACTCGGATGAGGTTAACATTTTTACTAATTATTATACTAAAATTATACCATTATGCTGATTGTTATACTACTCCATGTTTGCCAGAGGAGATCATTCATCTCGGGAGCTTCAACCCTTTCCTTTCATTTTCATTCAGCAGCCACACATCACTTTTACAAAGATTAGTTGATTCAAGAATCCCTTTTCACATCCAACCTTGGTCTCCATAATCACCATTATTCTCCTCCAAATATTGTACATGTGCCCCTGCACTATCCTTTTCTCTGGTTTTGTGATATTTCTTTTAACTCATTAGACTGCCATATGTTATATTTACTCTTAATACCTATACAAAATCGCGTTTCCATTTCTCTGCCATCTGTGTCAATATGCATTGCTCTGTGTTCCTGCTTCCTAGTCTCCAATTAGCCTCATAACCTTACTTTTGCTCACATCCCCCTCAAATTTTCTCCTCTTGGAAACATCTTCAACCCTTTTACTAGTGTCTGCTAGTTCTCACTATTCTTATCTACACAGGAGCATCTCAAGCATCTGCCATTCTACACTCAATTCACAACAACTTCACCTAACCAGTGACTTTGCGCCTAAATCTAGTCATTTCCCTTCTCGTATCACTCTATTTACAAAGGTATTAAATAGCAATGGAAGCATAACACTTGTCTTATCTCACCTCCACACCGAACCAGTCACCCTCCTGTCTATATAGTATATCAAAAGCTTCATTTTCACTGTAAATACTTTCAATTTCTCTCAGCTAATTAGCTTATCATCAAACATTCCTAGCACCCTACACTTTACATCACTACATTTTTTCCTAAACTTTTTTAGATCCACGTATGCCACATAACCATTTTCCGTTTTGTTCTCAGTTTTCACATAAATGTTTCATACTTAACACGAACCCCATCTGCCTTACTTTCCCATTGAAAATTATACATGCCTTTCCAAGTATACCATAAAATGTTCTCCCCTAAAATCTTAGTTATCTTCATTCTATTACCTATCCCCTTTTACAAAAGAACAATGCCTCAATATCTCCTTCAGGGCTTTTCCCTCGTCTAGACATACTGTACCTTACAGCGACTGGTAGGCCCTCAATCCTACTTTCACCTCTGTACGAGAGCCACTGGCTTGTGATCCCATCAACTCACTGTGCCTAGCCAGCCCTCAGTTCATATCTATATGTATTTTTGAATTTACAGATCTGCCTTCTCTCATCCTCCAAGATGACGTGGTTAACTTTGATACTTCTTGGGTTAGTGGCATTCATTGCGTATTTGGTCTTCAATCAGCCAGACTCTAAGGGTATGCCTCCAGGACCGAAGGGCCTGCCGCTCGTTGGCAATGTGTTTGATCTACTCTTCATGAACTCTCCCAAATACTTCAACAAGTATAACTGACATTCCATTTACCTAGTTTTCAGTCATTTTATAATCTTATTTGAATACTCCACATATCGTATTTTGTTAAATTGTTGTAAGAACTATTTTCATTTCTATTACCCTGGTATTGTTACTGCTATTTGTCTTTTTCTACGGTGCTGATGATAATGATGTTGGTATAATTCACTTATCAAGAGAAAGGAGGCATTAGCTTTTTTCTGACATATTCATATAAAATTGAAAATTTTTGCTCTTGGAATGTCATTCCAAAACCAGTCGTTTTTAAACATCTACTTCTTTCCAGAATGGCCGAAATACACGGTCCTTTATACAGCATCCAGTTGGGTCTTAAACGAGTTGTTGTCATCAACTCCTCACACTGGCTGACACAAGCTTTTGTCAGGCAAGGAGACATGTTTAACCATCGACCCAGAGGAACAGTCCTCAGCTTCATAATGGGTGGTAAAGGTAAGAATAGGTGAAACATGAAAGTTTTTAGCAGATCTTGCAGTAACAGGCTGACCTCGTTGCCCGTGGTATTGCAACTGCCCGTGGTTTTGAAACAGAAGGGCTGAAAACTGCAATCTCTTAAGTGTCTGGTCTTCCTGACAGATCTATCAATTAGATTTTCTGAGTATCCGTAATGCACCCATATCTTTCCAATTCTGATAAACAAAACACACAAAACAAGTCTTTTTCAGTTTCTTTGATAGTGAGAGGGCAAACAACTTTATATGTCGTTCACCGTTGAAATGTTAGGTAATAACAAAATTGCCCTTTTTTAACATGCATATCACAAGTACGTTGGCCTTTCAACAAAAACCCTTTCCGAGGAACACTTTTTCTTTATTCCTAATACTTGTTTGACATTCATATATCAAGAAACTCTTGTCTTAGTCCCACTGATATCTCCTGATTCTGACTTCTTGATGATGTATGCTCAGAACTGACGGAAACAGCTGCCGTGAAAAATCTGGAAAAATGATGTCACACTACTCCATAACCATACCAAAATAAATTTCTTTGCTTCTATACGAAAGAGAACTCGAAAAAAATTGTACACACTTTTTGTTTCGGAAAATAACTGTGCAGTACAGACCCTGTAAAAAATACAACAGATACTGACATGAAAATTTAAAACAAGCTGGAAAACTATCCATGCTGGGCAGTAAAAGATCCTATAACAGGTTCATGTCATGGAACAGTTGCATTACCTTCAACCACTCTTCTGGGAAAATAAAGAAGTAACAACCATGCTACATGCTTAATTAACACAGTGATTTCATAAACTAAATATAATCTTCTCTTAACTTTACTGAAGGCATTGCTGATGCTGAGGATCAGGTCTGGCGGGACTCGAGGCGTTTCACTCTCCATGTCCTTCGAGATTTTGGGATGGGCAAGAGCTCTGTGGAGGCATACGTCAATAGGGAGCTTCATGACTTCTTGGAGGCTGTACAGGTTAGTTGCTTGCTACAAACACCACAACAGCATCACGTGTCTGATTCAGGGGTTCCATATTGCCATTCTAACAGCAAAATCAGTAACCTCCTACTGAGCATCAACGTCTTCTATACGCTTTGGCTTGTGTGTATGCATACAAATATTGTAGATTATATTTACCTAAAATGGCATGCACACTTTTTTTTAAACTTGTGTTACGTAAGTACATTATGAGCTTTTGCAACAGAGTCATGTCAGTCCAAGTACCTTTACAGTTCAAAATTCTCTTTTCTCTCAAAATGGGCCCAAATCGAGTATTCAAATTTCTTTAAGTCTAAATCACAGGTTCTCGTCTTTACAGAAAAAGGTAGACCAACCTTACGACATCCATTACGATATGGCTACATCTGTCCTCAACATTGTATGGCACATGTTCGTTGGCGAACGCTTCCAAATGGATGATAAGAATCTGAAGTGGATTGTGGATTCCTTGGAGATGTCCCTGACCCTGGTGGAACAGGGCGGCTTCCTCAATTACACCCCTATGTTACAGTAAGCAAAAACAGCATATCATGCCTTGAGGAATGAAAGTAATTACTGCATTTACATTCGGGTTACACATCTTTCCTAGAGAATGTTTAACTTCTTTGCTTTTTTAATTCTAGATTTATCGGCACGTTCTTGAAACCAAAGGCCTTCAAAGTTGGACTAAACGTAAAACATCGGCTTGATTATTTTACAAAACTGATCAAAGAGCACAAGGAAAATCTGGACAACCCCGACCGAGGCAATGATTTCATATATCAGTATCTTCTCGAACAGAGAAAACAAATAGAGCAAGGCAAAGAGAATATAACATTTACAGGTATGTTGTATGATTCAGTGAACTTAACTGTATAACAAGTGGAACATAATCTACTCTCCTTGTGATTCTAATTTCTATGCATGTACGCTAATATTTCTATGCACAATGAAAGTTGCATACACAAAGAAAATCATGTGAGGATAAGGGATGGGAAATGACATTTTCAAATAGTATATACTGTAATAATTCCCTCCAATGGAGGAAAATACTGATTATCAGTGTGACCATCATTAATGTCTGGTTTTCTCAAAAAATCAAATAATAGCCTACTATTCCATGATATAAATGAGTGGGCGATTTGCTGCTTTCCAGCATACCTTGGTCTGGGTTGGTTTTTGTACTTAGAATCATAATTTTTCTGTTGTTTAGACTAAACCTATTGCTAGTCCCAAAAGTCAATCGAGACAAAAGGCATACCTTTAAGGAGATTTATATTTTATTGAAATGGTTGTTTTTTCACATCTTTGTCATTCTCATCTTTTAATCCAAGGTTTTATCTTGAATTAGGGAGTTCAACGTGAAAATTAAATGCGTCCTCTTCACTCTTTTCTGTTTGGTGCACTTTCAGCCTGTATTCCTAAGAGTTCTAGGGACTTAATCACTGCTCTTCCTCCATAATTCTCTAGACCTTCCCACTGGTCTTTGTAATACTACTTTCATGTCTAATCAATCTCTCATTTTCCCTAAATTTCCAAGTTGTTTTCTTAATTTAAATTGTGAATAGTATCACTCGATATTTTTCAAGAACTATGGTGATTATATTTTCAGTTTCAGCCATTGAAAAGGTTTGCCAACTTAGTTAAAATCGTCATTGTTGCACCGATATACTTCGCGCATTTTACCGGGAAATTACGAATGGTGACTACAGCAAACGGATATGAACAGGACTTCAGTTTCATTCCTGCTGAGTTCTAGTACCTCGACATCATTTCACAAATACACTGAGGGCGGGCGCATTGCATTTCTAGAGCTAGAAACAAAAATACCACTTCACTGTTATCACAGAAGCTGTCCATCGCCATGCGATGGTTCTGTCCTGAATGGTATTCTGTCTGGCACACTATTCTAGGTCTAAATAAGTTAAGTATATCTTAGTTTAACCAGACCACTAAGCTGATTAACAGCTCTCCTAGGACTGGCTCGAAGAATCAGATTTATTTTACGTGGCTAAGAACCAACTAGTTACCCAGCAACGGGACCTACAGCTTATTGTGGGATCCGAACCACATTATGACGAGAAATGAATTTCTATCACCAGAAATAAATTCCTCTAATTCTTCATTAGCCAGTAGGAGAGTCAAACGCTGGGCCAACCGCTTGCTAGGCGACAGCTCTACCCATCCCTCCAACGAAGAACTATTCTAGGTCTAGAAAATTACAGATAACCATTTAGTTATGGTTGACGACTGTCGTTATCCATGCCTTCCAGATGGGCTGCCAGATTATTGAAAGCTCCTCCTTCAGTGCCCTTGAA
Source organism: Macrobrachium rosenbergii (assembly GCF_040412425.1). Lineage (NCBI taxonomy): Eukaryota > Metazoa > Arthropoda > Malacostraca > Decapoda > Palaemonidae > Macrobrachium > Macrobrachium rosenbergii. The sequence goes on along the minus strand of NC_089781.1, from coordinate 941,742 downwards.
TTATCTAAATAATGACTCAAACAGGATATTATCTTCGGATCTCCTTTAGTACTGGAAAGCAACACAAAAGTGATAAAATCTTAGCAGCCTTAAACCCTGGTGTGAACTTCTCTTCCTGGGCACAAAAGTCTTGTTGAAGAAGCTTGTCTCCTCCATGTTCAAGACTTAATTATTGTTGTAACCAGCCACCATTATGAATATGTTGAGTCAAATCTCTTGAAATTTCATGGAAGTTTCCTCGTCAGAACTCCTGATGTCTTTAGAAAAGGGTGATTAACTCATTTCTTAAATTCTCATAACAACACGACTTGCATCCAATGTACCATTGCAATCGTCTTCCAATCTTCAATGACCTGCCTCCTGCACATATCCTTGACCCAAATGAACAGCAGCCTCTTCGTTTCCTTCATGTCTAGGTAGCGCAATTTTATAATGCTCTTTGCAGCTGAAGAAGGCAAACTGTGACCTGCCAAAAGAACAGCATCTTTCCAAAGGGCTATGGATACTGTCAATTGGACGAGTCCTAGTAACTTGGTGATATACTGGCACCTATACCTTTTGTTGCTTTAACACAACGCTCAACTTTATTTCAAGTCAGCTGATTCTACTTCAGGCATCGTGCAGGTGATGCCTAGGCTCAAGCCATGTAAATAATGTTGTGCACAACAATTCAGACCTTCCTAGCAGTTTAAAACTGTTGCCTCTAGTGCCCCCCAAGCAAACACTTCAAGTGTGATTGTGGAGACCTTTATAGCAAATATTTGATCGTTTTGAAATAAAACTGAATAATTACTCTGAGCAAATAAAGTATAGGCAAAGAATAGCGCACCAAATGATCGTATGTGCAAAGTCAACTTTATACTAACACTGTAAGTTCCTGAACGATAACATGAGTGAAATCAGTTGTCTAATTGTAAGGAAACTATTGACATCTTTTCTTTTTTCTTTTATTCTTCCCCAAGACAACCAGCTGAAATGGCTAATCAGTGACCTCTTCATAGTGGGCCTTGATACAACGGTAACAACACTTCGCTGGTGCATGCTCTTCCTCGTCAGACACCCAGAAATACAGGAAAAACTCTTCCAAGAGTTGGAAGCTGAAATCGGTATAGACCGTCACCCAACGTACGTATCTTCTCTTATCGTTTAAAAGAACTAAATCTTTATGGTTCAAGAAAAAAAAATCAGAGAAACGTGTAATTTCCTGTTACGACGTTTTAGCCAGAGTTATTTCCATGCATTATAAAATAATTATCAGACCATCGATACATACTAGTTATTATTTAATTTTCTCAACTGGAGCTGAACAAGGAAACAACTGACATATTTCAATTGAGATGCAAATAATTTATTCACCACAGTAAAAGATCATTAACCATATAATATACATGACGCACATAACCGCTGTTTATTCGGTAAACTAAAGCTATGAAGACCGTCTGAGGATGCCTTACACCGAAGCATTCATCACAGAGATCTTCCGTTACGGTTCAATCACGCCCCTGGCACTTCACGGAAACCCCGAAGAAACAACACTGAACGGCTACAGAATCCCCAAGAGGTCCTGGATTATCGGAAACATCTATGGAATTCACTGGGATAAAAAGGTGAGATGAAGTTCTTGTCTGACAGGTTTTTATGGACACATTTATTTTTGCTACTCAGTATTCTTCCATGCATTTCTTCTCACCTTTGGAGATGTGCAGAAATAAATTGCCTTTTCTTGTCCCTAACAATTAATTTGGTAGACGGCATATTATTACTAACTAGAAATAATTTCCCTAATTCTCTTGTTTTTGAAAACTGGTCCTGAATTCTAAAATACAGTACAGGGTATTGGAACCTCTAACCTCAAGAAGAGAGAGAGAGAGAGAGAGAGAGAGAGAGAGAGAGAGAGAGAGAGAGAGAGAGAGAGAGAGAGAGAGAGAGAGAGATTAAATTTAAACCATTGCAGGATGATTAAAAAATTCTGCTGAACCCTGCACATTTTCCTATATAACTTGTCTTCTACCACAGGTGTGGAAAGACCCTGAAAATTTCCGACCAGAGAGATTCATTGATGAATCAGGTCAGCTCGTGCGGTCAGAGAACGTTGTGGGATTCTCCGTGGGTCAGTATTTATTGAGTTTTTACAATACACATGACTTTCAAATGCACAGAATACATAAACAAATGAGTAACTTACGTAGAATGAATTGTCTCCATTTTTTGTTAGCATGTGATCTAGTAGTCTTCCATAGTTTTTCATATACACTCTATATATATTTTCCTCTTTGCCGTGAAGCAAACTGATGATCAAACATAAAATGAACTGCCACAAATCCTGAGGTACACCTTCGTGCAAGCTTAACATAAAAGATTACTCCAATCTTTTCACCATCTAATTCTTCTATGTTATTTTAATTAAACTCTAGGTCGTAGGAACTGCCTTGGAGAGTCCTTGGCTAGGATTGAAACCTTCCAGTTTCTGACAGGAATGCTACAGAAGTTCAAGTTTGGTATTCCTCCCGGCCACAAGATCCCGAACACAGATTACCATTGTGGGGTTACTCTAAACCCCAAGTCATTCAAACTTATGGTGACAGAAAGATTTGCTAAAGCTGGATGAGCGTCCTTATGCTGCAGTGATAACATTATTAAACAACTAATGTGCATGGATTTAAGCGTGATGTAATAAATTCATATATCAATCTGTATTATGGCGGCTAGCAAATAGTACTAATAATTCTAGATATGTAAAAGACAATTGCATATCTAGAAGACAGAGTAAGGACAAATTATTATTATCCTTATTATTATAGTTTAAAAAACCATTGAGTAGCATTTCTAGACTTTCATAGGGGATGCCAATATAACTGTTCTTATATGATAACTGAATATGGAACGAGATACAGTTAAAGAACTTAGACAGCTAAGTGAGAAGAGACCAAAGGGACCAGAGGAAAATTAAAAGACAGGAAGAAATGCATCTGGGCTGATGCAACACTGTCAAGAGCCTTTAGTGTCGTCTACAGTACGCTGCATGAAGCATGCTGTAACCACTGGGCAGAAAGGGGAAAAGAAAGAGCATTTTGATATTTTCATAGCTTTATCAAAGCTATAAAAATATTATAAATGACTGAAGTCCTTCACAAAATCAAAATTAGTATCAAAGAAATCCACTTATAGTATAAGATTAAGAAAGGGATAATCTCTTTTGTGATTTCATTTTCTGTGGTTTTTAGTTTTATAATTGAACTTGACCACCACTGTGGTGAACTTTACTGCATTTGTCCATATTTTCTTATTCTTTTATATGAGTAGTTTCACCAGATCATGAAATCTGGCGCAAACAGCCCCTGATCATTTCACACCAATATAACAATGATGTATTTTCGACGCTAGAGGTCATAAAAATTACAAAATTGTCAAAAAAATGAACATGGATATCTAAGTTTAATCATTTAGAAATTATATATTGCTTCACAAAAGCCTATCAGTTTTCCATGGTGTGCCACTTTAAAGCTTCAGTCTCCAAAGCGGCAGATAATGCAGCATGTAAATTTCAACATCTTACCTTAGCAGAAAAACCTGACGTGATGTCATTTGTGCCAGTCAATGATATTTGCGCCTAAATGGACTGAAAAGAGTATTAGACTAATCTGTAAAGTTCTTAAAAAATTTGGCAAAACTGTTGAAAAAAAAAAAAAAAGTCTTCGATGAGAAGGTCAAATACTATGAAATTAAAAAATCTTTCAAACTTGAATTAATGAACAATGACCTTCAAGACAATAGCAATATTTTCTGGTATAATGAAGTTTTAATGAACAACATGAAGCATTATTCTGCATTTTCTATATTCATCATAGTTTCATGCCTCCTAATAATTTTGTTTTCCAAAATTTACTTAATGAAACCTTTTGATTTAGAAATTTCAAAAGTTATATCAATACTTCACTTACAGAATTTTGCAAGTAGTATCACCTCAGCTTAACAGACACTTTGGGGCCTAGCTTTCTGATAAGTAACAAAATCCATTAAGTAACAAAAACTATATTTTAGTGTGCGGTTGAATATTTTCTAGATATCTTACGGCTAAAAGAAATTTCACATAGCTTGTATCCTACATCAACTTGTCCTTTACACTTAACATCAATTAAGAGACTTATTTAAAAATGTAACACATCTAAATTGGTAGCACAGCAAAAATTAATCATAATATCACAGCTGATAAGTATAAAAAGTCCACTACATTGAGGTCCATTGAGATGTTGCTACTTCCTTATCTAACAAGCTACCTTTAGTAATTTCTCTAACCAGGTTGGTAAAGATAAGACAAAACAGAGCCATGCATTACATAAGACTTTCCTAGGTGATGATTTTGTGCCTACAGGATCAGTGAATGAGTGCACAACAGAAAAAAATTCACTACAAACAGTAAACACAATAAACAGCATTCAAAACAAGGAGATAATCACATGTAATCTCAATAACAGAAACTGGCAGGTACCTATTATTATGAGTTTACTGTACATATAATCACTAGAGTAGCACATAACCTACAGTGCCATGGGAAACTAAGCCAAATAAAAAAGCATCGAGACATCCAAAAATGATTGGACAAGTCCCTCGAATTCTTGTATTCAGCTCTAACATTCACTTGAATAGAAGCAAGTCATGGAGCATCTTGACAGAATACTCTATCTGCCAACAATTTTCTTGGAAAAAATGTCAGTGTTGTTACCAAAATGTAAGTTTCTGGCTTTCAGAACAGTTTTCAATTTGTAATATCACACTGAGTTATTCTCAATTACAGTAAAACCCACTTGAAGAAAATTTCAATGTCTAATAAAATGTAAAAGCATCTGGGTCTCAAAACAGTTTTCAATTTTGCAAACTGTTATTATTCTGAATTACAGCAAAAACCACTTGGTGACAAGTCCAGTTAGCACTGTTACATCAATAACATCTGGTACTATTTTGAAACAATTATACCTTTGAGATTAAGGCTTCTAGTAGCCCATAGAAGTCAGTTTAAGGGGCTTTTGAACACCATCTTTATTATTGAAAAATAGTGAACATTTTATAAAATAATTATTTTAGAAACAATATGGAAATAGGCTTGTATATTGCAGTAGCCAAGTGGTAAAAAGAATTTAGAACATTAAGATGGAAAAAAATAAAAATATTCTAGATACTGCAGTCTGTTTCAACTTGGAAATTACTTTCTTCATCAATCGTAAGTTACTAACAAAATGTGATGACACAGGGCAAACACCAAGCTGTGGAAAAGCTCAGCTAAGAACAGGTGTAAAGAAATACTATCCATTTCCCCAAAAGGAATCTTAAGGGAACCACATGCTCTAGCCAGGTTCCTCAGTGCTTACTCCACAAACACAGCTTTTTTAAGTTAAAATGAAAATGCATGACTGCATCATAGTCACATCAGTTTTTCTGATTCCTTTTACATTCCAAAATCTATCTATCATGGGGAACAGAGCTTTACCTTATTTGTTGAGGAGTATTTGGAAATCACAGAGACATAAATAGGATGTGTAAAAGTAGTGGATTTATGTAGAAACAAATGGAACACAGTAAACACTTTTTTCAGGGATTTTAGTCATTACTAAAAAAAAAAAGATCATAGAATCTTTTGGAAAAACCCAGGAGTATTAACCCCAAATTTCCATACCTATATGGCCTCCCAAAACATAAAGGCAATATTCAGCTAGGCCTATCACTTCAACAAGACCATGACTTACTGCTCTGCCCTCCGAGACCCAGCAGCTGGAAGGAAAATTATTCATACGTATGTATATGGGATGGTCAGGAAGTCTATGCTTTTCTCCCATTCAAAGCTACAATCATCTTTCTATGATTGCTACAGATGTTACAGGGATGGTTTGTGAAACCTCTACCTTGAATGGTAGACATCCCCAAAGGAGGGGTTAAGTTTCTACATCCAACAAACTTTTCTAGATTTCAAGGGAATCTGGACATGTTAGATCTCCATGTCTGGAAGTTAGCCATCTAAAGTAGAAGAATACAGGGACCTGTGGGGTTATTCAGTGCTGAAACGGAACTTGACAGTAAGAGGGTTTGAAAGGTGTAACAGGAGGAAAACTTCACAGTTGCACTATGAAACAATGGTTAAGAGAGGGTGGAAAGTCAGATGGAAGAAAGAGAATATATCCTGGAGGTACAGTAAAAGGAATGAAAGAGGATGCAGCTAGGGGTCGAAGGGACACTGCAAATACCCTTAATGTAATGCCTACAGTTCATCACATGAGATGCACTGATGGCACTACCTACCCACAGGGGTTAGCCATCTAAGCCTCAGAGACACACTTTCCAAAAGGTCGTCAAAGTCATCTCCAAGATATGCAGGGTTACAAACCTTAACCTGTACTATTCTAAATGGAATTTGTTCAGCAGTTAGTGCAGTGTCAGGGGTACTACTGATGCAAGTAATGCTTTGATTTTAGCCAAATTCCTCTTGTTTTTGAGACATGAAAAGACACTGTCTGTCATTACTACTAAGGTATATAGGTTTGATATAATTTTTTAGCTCCATGGACTCAATGTGGATTCTTCGGTGAAATTGAAAGAGCTAAGCCAATACAGTAGTTTGGAATGAAGAAAGGGCTCCATAGACAATTATGCCATCTAAATGGGAGTTTTCCTTTAAACATTACCCTAAAAAAAGTTTTTCTTTTGATGTTGGCCTTTTTGGAAGGGGTCAACAAACTCTATGAAATTCCTAATACTGTATGGTAATTCATACCAAAACCTCGGAATCCATGGGCTGGCCTTTTGTAGCTGACTTCATAGCAAAGATTTGACTCCAGGTAGCTAGGACTGATCCATAGCACCCTTACTCAGAGAGTTGCTTTCTACATAATCCAGAAATGATGATGATGATCACTTTCGTGCAGTCAGAGCAATCTATTTATATCTTTAAAGAACAAAAATTCCAGGTTGTTCCTTTCCAACGGATGTATCCAAGTGCCGGGAAGCAATTAATGAAGTACACAATCTGTTATTTGTCAGACAAGTTATCTTAAGAATACTGTACATGACAGTTAATAAAAGGTGAAGCAGCTCAGGTCAAGAACTTGCCCACGTTTGAATCTCTCTTTACTCGAGTTTTATGGGCAAATCTTGTGCAATCAAAGCAATCCAATTATATCTTTAAAAACAAGACTTCCAGGTTCTTCCTTTCCACGGGATGTATCCAGGTTCCAGGAAGCAGTCAGTGATGTACACAATCTGTTATTTGTCAGACAAGTTATCTTAAGCATACATGAACAGTTACTAAAAGGCAGAGAAGTTCAGGTTAAGAACTTGCCCACAAGCTTGGAGCTCTCTTTACTGTGCTAGAGTTATGCGGACGCATCTTGATGTTAACTTGGTTTGATAAAGTTAATTGACTAGCTGATATATAGAATTTAGGCTGTTAAGCCAAACACTGGGGTACTTTCAACCTCTCAGTACTTAAGATGGTGAAAAGAGGGAGTTGGGGTGGCTTGAACAGCAATATCAAGAGATCCAAAAATTAAGGGGAGGAAGATCAAACATCTGAAGGTGAAACTGGGAGAAAACCCCATTGTTGCATTCAGAGGCAATAGTCAGAGGTGTTGGACACGTAGACTGAAGAAATTAGTGGAAATGAAGGTAAACTAACAGGCTGAATTGGATGTAGCTTGGGGCCAAGGGGACACTGTGAATACCCCTTAGTAATGGCCACAGTGCACCACATGAGGTACTGAAATGTATCAAACTATGTCCACAAGTTTTTGTCCTGGAGATGTGAGACACAGGTACAGTACTTGAATTCATACTCTTTAGGGCAGGTAATAGCAGCAGGACACATAGTATGTATCAGCTGGGATTTATTAATAAATACTCTGGAGAATCTTCAGCCTCATCTGAGTCCTCTCTCATTCCCACTGTGGGATCTTACTTGCATCATTGACCATCATACCTTAAGTACTGCGTAAAAGCTAAGCTTTACCAGAATTACTCTAGGGACATATTGCCTTCCTCTTATTTCACTACTGTATTAAGGGTTTCAACTTTGCAACCCAACTCCCTGTTTTCTCTACAACTCTGGGTTGGATTGCTTTTCTTAACTCATGAGCTCTCAATTGGATCCTGCATGTCTCAACCAGCCATTCCAGGATCTTAGCAGCTCATTTCCTTTCTGTCTAAATTGCTATTCAAGCTATATTATGAGCAATGGGTTTTATGTGGAAAACCTAGTCTTTCAAAAACAAAATTTTTTCATGCAAATACTCCTGGCAACACTGATCTCTTGCAGCTTTGATCAGACTGCACAAGTGAGGCAGTTAGACTCGGATCCTGAGGATTCATTTTTAGGTGATCACTTATGGGCTTATACAGCAGGTAATTTTCTTTCATCACTCGCTACAAATTTATTTCTTGAGATGCAATGTAGATTTTGGTGTAATTTTGAAAATAAAATTTTTTAGCCTAAGTTACACAATGAAATGATCAAAAAACAGAAATCATTCTAATTTTGATTTAAATATGACATATTTTTAAAGTAATTTGTATTTTCCTAATATACAAACCTGAGGTCTTTACACATGGGATTAACTTTCACTGAAGCTGGAAAACTGGCCATTAAACTTTTGCAAGGTGGTTATGGTAATAGCTACCGATGATAAGGGCGGAACACTGGCCCCCAAGTCAGTGCACATTCAATTCTATGCAGTTTACTTTTGGCCGCCGTCTAATTTAGACACGAGTTTCTGTTCTCCGACTTGCCATTCATCTTTTCTCTTCTGTGTTCGAATATAATTCTTTTTATGATATATTGTTTATATTTTTTGTTTATACTTATTTTGCCTATACAGGCAGTTACCAGTTATCAGTGGGGGTTCCGTTCTGACGGTGTGATGATAAGTGAAAATTGCTGATAACTGAAAATCAGCGATTTTTAGTGCTTATCAGCGCCTCTGTTAGGTATGTATCAGTGCCAATACCCAAATATTGGCGCCGATAAGCGGAAATCAGCGCATATCAGAGCTGAAAATCGCTGATTTTCGTCGCTAGACAAGCGCTGTAAAACAAGATTGCCAATAACCGAGCCCACCAATAACTGGGGATTCCATGTTTTTCTATGTCTCTATAATGATATATTCACTTATTCTTGCTACTTAGCCTTATTTACTCGATTTAGCTTGTATAAGTTGGAGTCTTTCTCCATTACTGCTATTTACACTTACTATTTCTAACAAATTGTAAGGAAATAAGGAAGAGGCAAACACTTTTTATGATTTTTTGTTTAGAAAAGATATAATAATAATTCGCTTTGAAACACCCCTTGTTTTGTGGGAGACAGACTTGAACCATCCCTCATCCTGTAGATGTCATCCAAATGTTGCCCAAAATCAAAATATATATATATATATATGCATAATTTTTCAAATTGTTACAAATGTATTATCTTAACATCTGCATAATCACTTTGAATCATTAAAGATAAAGAAACAAGTTATACATTCGAGAGTTTTTTCAACTAATTTACAAAATACCACTTCATAAAGCTACACATTGTTTCAAGGACAAGTGCTTGGAATACCAGTAAAGAACTTCACATGGTAACTGGCATTATGTTACTGTTGTTCAAGATTTGAAACAATACTTAAAAAATACAACAGTTTTACAACTACTGTACACATAAAATCTTTCCAAGCACAATGAGATTCTTTAAAATGAGTTTCCTATAGATCTGACATTAAAACTTCAGTATTGTACATTGACTCCCGTACCTGTGAGGTACCTTGATCAAACTAATTAATGTTAAGAGCAGTGTGCAGTTTCATGAGCTGTAGAAAGGCCACCTGGTTCTTAAAATATATCTGTAATAAAGTCTTGAAAGACCTAAGATGCCAAATTATTTTTTATGATAACACCTTCAATCTAAAGAGATCAAATATAATTCATAACAAAAATAAAATCTGTCATAAAATAAATACCTTTATTATAAGGATGAATTCACTGATTACTTTACAAGTCACAATAAGAATACAAAGATCACATGAAACTGACAACACTCCCCAGATAAATAATCAAGTCTCCATTAACATCTTGTGCAGCTAACAAATAGCAGCAAAAACAACTATTTGGCATTAGACAGCCTATCACCGACTGACAATAATTTTATTTCATCTACTGCTATCACTAGCGTGATTATCATTCAGGCAGTCACTTTGGTAGGGCACCTTTCCTCTGAGCTCCTTCAATAATGCCAGTACAGCATGTGGTGGGATGTTTGCAGCTAGAAGATCCATGATTATCCTATGAATTTAGGGCACGAAATTATAAATATATACAATAATATTTAACACAAAAGCAGCAAACAAAATATACACTGTGAGCTATCAAAACAGGCATTAACCTTGAATTTCATTATTTCAGGCTTATTGTTTTATGATAAATACAAATGAAAGAGATGCATGATCAATTGACAACTTTTCTTACTGGCTAATATTAGTTATACAACCTATCCTCTATATACAAAATCAGGACAGCATAGTTTTTGCTGTAGTGGACATTCTAAAAAATTAACATAGTCCACAAAAACCTCAGTGAATAGCTTTATATCTGACATACCAACTTTTCCTTGAGTTACATTTTCCTTAAATCTGGGTTGTCCAATGTCAGGACCACTTTTAATTTAAGATTGTATGTGCTGGATGGCCTATGGTGTATGCACTGAGGTGCTAAAAATGTTCAGTTCAAAATATTCCATTCTGGTATAGTGCAACCTGCCAAAATCTTTACATCATGAATTATTAATTTTCAGTCCTAAGAAATTACTGACATCAGTGTACAAAAGACAGTAACTACAGTGAAATTATTTCATGTACAGAAAATCTACAGAAACTTCAAAACATTATTTGCAGGATATCTTCCCAAGAAAATCAGCAACTGCAGAAGTACAATGCAAAAAAGAACTCACTGCTGTATCAGTGAGTGTCGTTGTAAGTGCAGTGACCTTTGAAATTCTCAGTAGACTGATAAACTTAGGATTAGAAACAACCAAAGCATAAATGTATTTTCAAATCTTTATTCTATTTTGGCACTGCTCTGGTACCATTTTCAAAATCAGCTGATAAAGTAAAAAAACCATGGATATGATAAAAGTTATGCAATACTGTACTAAAGACAAGAATTTTATTTTATTCTTGTTGCTTTAATATTGATAATTTGATTATATCCATGTCTTTTTACTTATTTCACCTGATTTTGAAAATGACACCACAATAATCCTGAACATTAAAATAAAGATTTAAAAATATGCTTTGGTTGTTCATTGTCCTTTAGTTCATCAGTTTGTAGATTTTGAGAAAGAATCTCACAGGGTCACAGAAAATTATCATGTGCCTTCCATGGTCAAGGTCAGTGTCAAGTTTAGCTTAGGGTTTAAGAGAATGACGTGATGCCAGTTAACTGGACTCCATACATCTCTCATTCAAAACTGTTTCCAAGATTACTGCAGAGTTATAAGAAATCACTTTCTAGATATCAGTAGTCTTTCCTTCTTGTAAATTGTGGTGAAAACTATCAGTAATGAACACCACCCTGAGATACAAACAAACATTATTGTAGTGGTAGTTTATGCACCCAGTTAGACTACAGTTACAGAAGCCATGGGAAGTTTCTATTTCCTTTTAAAGAGAATATATAAATAAAAAGGATATGCAGTACAGGTAACTATTACAAATTTTGTCTTGTAGGAAAATGCTAAGTAAATTATTACTGGTGACTACTGTATTTTAGTTACACGTAACTTAAATAATACCCGTAGCCTTTCTTAATACAAAATATGATGAAAGCACAAGTGAAAGAATAAACATTATGATAATGTCAGCACCACATTTTTGTGATTCTAAGATGAATAAAAATAATCATAAATCTCTTTATTTTTTGTAAATGTTTACAGTCTTATGAGATATAAAATGACAAATTTTTAAAAGTAATTTGTATTTTTCCCACCTATACGAACCTGAGGGCCTTTATATAAGGAATTACTTGCAGCGCAGCTGGAAATGACTGTTAAACTTTAAACAAGGTGATGGCGTACGTAGTTAACTACGAACTATGGGTGGGAGTCCTTCCCACCCGGTCGGTATACGCACACTTTGCCTTTTGGCCCAGGAAGCAGAATGAGGGGTAGCTGAGATGGGCATATAACTGTAAAAGACCTCAGGTTTGTATAGTTAGGAAAAATACAAATTATTTTAAAATTTGTTATTTGTTCCTACATAATATAGAAACCATATGTCCTTTTGCATAAGGAAGAATTACCTCTTAGAGGGAGAATTCTGAGTAATCTTCTCAACTGACTGGGAGTTCACCTCACACCTGGGACTCCTTCCAGGTCATGTAAGAGCAAAGGAAGGAGATCAGCTTCTGACATGTTAAAAAGAAGTGTGAATGACTGTATGTTCAACGGTCAGACTTCTGGACCTTTCGAATTAGTGTGTGTGTAGCAACATTGCTTTGATGAAGGCTTGGATGAACCCAGAGCGTCGGAGACAATAAAACTAGAGATAACCAATGGGTTTGTTTTATCGTCAGCCCCTCTCTCCCCTTGCTACAGAGAGGGGAGGACTCACATCTATTAACCTATCTAAGATTACAGACAGGGTGCTCAATTATGTAGGCTCACCTGCATGACCCGCCCAACCAGCATGTGACAGATGGCTATTCATCTCTCTCTGCGAGAGAGGAGAGATAAAAGAGAGAAAGGAGGAAACCAGTCCCTGGCTCACATTCGATCTTTGCCACCAAACACCTTAGGCAAGATGCAAACTGTCCAATATGGGATCTGGGCGAGCTCCACAACTTGTTGAGCAGCTACCACAGGACCAAGGGAAAAGGAGTCCAAGGGCCTGTGGGCAACGTCCTGAAGGTATAAAAACATGAGAGTGGACAGCCTATGCCACTTTCTGACTTAATACCTGTAAAACTAAAAGGTTCTTCTGGAGTGCTAAGGACAGACCAATATCCCTATCTTTGTGAGGTGAGGTACTCGGAATGAACTCCTGGCCACATGTTAGACGTCGAGTATGCTTGTTCGATAGCCTCACGAGGCTAGAAAAATAACATGTTCTTGAACACTTCTTTCTTAGTCAAAAAAAGTACTAATGAAGAGTTGTCAAAACTCAAGCTTGAGATGTCGAGTCCTCTTGAAGATAGTACCATAAAACTCTAATTGGACACAGTATTATCCTGTATGATCACTACTAACCGGTTTGAGATGGGACTGAACATGACTTGAAAGTCTTGCTACAAGTTCCGGGACAAACTCGAGCACAACAGAACCTCATCTCCTTGAGTGCTGTAGTCTGCCTGAAGGCCTAGGCCTCTACAGACAAAAAGGCTAAGCAGGAGACCTCCTTCTTCACCCATGCAAAAACGTGCAGTGGGTGAGACTGCGTTTGAGCATTGGACCTTCACTCGCTCTCTTGATAAGTTGGGCCCTGGTCCGTAAACCGGGAGACCTTACCAGCACCACAGGAGCCCGTGGGACTCTGTGTGGCAGAAGAACCTTAACCTGCCTGGGGAAAAGATTCCCGAGGCCAAAATTAGTGACATGGGGGTCTTATCGGAGCCCCATGTACCTCTGGAGACACAGGCGTCCAAGAGAACCATGTACTTCCCGTGACACACATATCCACAGAATCTGTGTGCCTGTAAATCCTGTAGCACGGGGTTCCATGGAATCCTGCACAACAGTTGCTACCGATACAGGGGGGTCTGAGGAGCCCAGTGCAGCAGTGAAGGCTCCTCACCAGCCCTGGGAAAGTGAGTTCCGGGGACTGGTGTCGGAAGCATGAGTGTCCATGGAAACCCGTGCCTCTGTTGCTCTTGGAGCATGGGGTCCCGAAGAGCCTTGTACCATGGTTCCCACATCCATGGACAGGGGATAGCAGCTGAGAGATCCCTTGCCTCTTCTGAGGCTTGAAGATTGTTCCATTGGTTTTGGGAGATGTTTCTACCAAAGACCATGGAGGTGGAATGATGGAGCAGTACACCGACAGCTTCTGTTGTGTTGATCTATTGTTGGGAGGTTCCAAAGATTGGGAAATCTTGTGTAATGTCTGGGTGTGAGGGGCCAAATCCATGCCACCAGACACTGGTGATGAGCTTAACTGCCATTACATTCCGATTCCCCGGAATGTACCTGGCTGACAACCCTGCCAAGTATGCAGCCAACCACTCGTACACTTGCACCGTCAACATGTAGAGTTGAAGGGAAACCAGTCCCCCACCCCATTTGTTGACAGAAGTTACTCTCGTGGTGAACTGGGTACTGACACTCATCCGTACCACAGAGTAGCTTACCAAGATCCTGAGCCTCTTGAAGAGCTAAGGAAGCTGTCTTGAGTTTCAGGATATTGATGTGGAGCTGTTTGCCATACTGGTTCCGCTCACCTGAAAGCAACAACTCTTCCAGGTGTGTGCTTCTTCCCTCGGTCGATGTGCCTGAGAACAGGGGCATAACAGGAGGGGAAGTGTGTGAGACTACTCCCAAGAGGTTCCTGTCATCTAGTCATCAGGCTAGTTCCCAACTAATTTCCCTCCTGGAGGAATGGAAAGGAATAGGGAGTCCCTTATCAGAGACAAGAATTCCTACATCCTCCACAGAAGGGATTCGGAAATACATATCCTAACGAGTACTAACAGTACTGGCTTCAGCAATGCCGGTACCTCACAACGTGCCCCAGTCTTCTTCAAGGCCGTGGTCTCCTGGAAAGAAGAAGACTGTGTGGGGGACCTCCTCAATGCTTCAAGTGCTTGGACCCTTGAGTTGAAAGCACCTGAAAGCTCCTGAATCACATCCAGGACAATCAATAGTAGTAACCTTCACCCACGTGTCTAATGAGACACAGGAAGAGGTGGGCACAGCACCAGTCTTGGAAGGTAACTTCCTAGAGCTGGTTTTGAGTGTGCGGGTCTTGGAGACCCGCGCGCTCAAGGCTCCTGAATCAAGAGACCTAGGTGAGGTCCATGATGCGGCCCCTGAGTCCAGAGACTGGGGATAGCCAACAAGAGATCTCTTTGCCTGCCCTGTGGAGGGAGGCAGCCCCTTAGAAGCCCCATGATGGGACTTCCTGGCAAGCATCCAAAGAAGAAGGTAAGAAGGTTGCGGCAAACAAAGATGATGATGATAAAGACAACGATTGTGACTTCTCTTCTTCAACTTCCTCTTTCAAGACATCTTTTCAAGATGGAGGTGAGTAGCTGATCCCCCTACAGGAAGGAGCAGCAGGAGCAGCAGACGGGAGGGTTACAAAATAACCCAGGGCAGGAGCATAAAAAGAGGTATGGTTCACAACCCCTTTGGCAAGTCTCAACCATGGCAAGGCCATCAAGACTTTGAGTTCCTTCCCAAGTCCCCAAAGTTCCGATGGCTGACGAACAGCCCACATGGAAAGCCAGTCTCTTCCTGAAGATCATAAATTGCCGTATCAAATGGACAATCTCCAAATGTCCGCCAGAGTCCCCTGGTAATCTCTCTACCACTCGAGCATATATGCCCGGTCCAGTCCGCGGACTGAATCCGGAGTATAAGCTTCCGTGGTCAGGAAGGGATGGGGTAGTGAATGTTCCTGGTTCCAACCACTGGTCCTGTCCTGTCCCCAGTTCCCAGAAAACTCCAAGGAGATAAAGGGACACATAAGAGATACCTAGAGTCCTGGCTGTGCCTGACAGAGGCTGAAGCCCCGACGGGCGAGTAAGGCCATGGGTGGTCAACAAACCATGTTGATGGCGGTTGTACAGGTCTGGGAGTGCACTCCCATTCTTGCAAACATAGACGGGGGCCATCCCAAAGACATGCTACAGTCTTCTTAGAAGCAGAGGTCTCTACAGAATGGAAGACTGGATGGGGAATGCCCTCTTGCCATTCCTAGGTGAGCAGACTGGTAGGCCAACGTCACCAATCCAGGACTGTTGCACTATTCTCATAATGGGAGAGGGCAGGGGTTGAGTGAGAGTTGCACGCTCTGAACTCATTCTCTCTCCTTGGTAGGGTCTGGGTCCATAGACTGGGAACCCTTACCAGACTGGGAAGGATTCCCAGGACTTGTACCATTGCACCAGGGGTCTGTGGAATGCCGGGCAGCGGTTGCTCCCTTGCCAGATAGACACATCGAGAGTTAGTACTGGGAGTACCGCTAGCAAGAGATCCTGTAGCCTTCTCCGTGGAAGAGCGTTGGCCGTCAGAAACCTTATGGGACTTCTAAGGTTGGGAGAGGCACCCTTCTTCTTCCTCTGCTTGGTAGCTTTGGAAGAAGAATGGGAGGAGATGACAGCACATGACGAAGATGAAGGAGAAGACGACAAATTCTCGAATTCTACTCTCGGTCCGACCCTGTTCCTGTACAGGAACGGGTAGGAGGGCTGTTCATGCAAACGTGTGCGGAAGGTATCCCCAAGTAAGCGGCTCATACTCGCTAACGCATGAGAGGGCTGACCAGACATGAACTAAGGGTGTCTTCAAGATGTTCACCAGTCCTCTTCAAGGCCTTGGCCTCTTACACGCAAAGAAGATTGTATGGGGAATTTGTTAATAGTTTCTCCAGGTGCGCGGACTCGCAACTCAGCTGCACTGTTACAGGATCCTGGCCATATACTCGGGAGAGTACTGGCGGCAGGTAAGACAGCAATTGCATGTTGTGCACTCACTCTCTCCTTATCGGTGTCATGGAGGTTAGTCAGTAATAGAGGAGCCTACACCAGCCCATGGGGGTGACCCACAATGCTGGTAAAGGTAACTCAGGGTTTCTAAGAAACTCAAGTACCTGGGGCGACGCGGGTCTCCTTGAAAGACCGCACACCTGAAGCTCCTGAATCATGAATCTTTCATGCATCAGTTGCTTCTATTACCCAAGAGCCTACACCAGCCCATGGGGGTGACCCACAAAACTGGTAAAGGTAACTCAGGGTTTCTAAGATAACCCAAGTACCTGGGGTGATGCAGGTCTCACTTGGAAGATTGCACACCTGAAGCTCCCTAATCACAAATCTTTCATGCATCAGTTGCTTCTAATTCCTGAGAATTCAAGGAATCTCAAGCAAAGGTAGGCATTATACCAGCCCTCACAGTGATTCCATGGTACTGGTAAAGGGTAGCTTCGGTTTTAAGAAACCAGAGTACCCAAGGTGAAGTCCCGTTCGACTTGCGCATCTGAAGCTCCCGAGTCATGAATGGATCGATCATCAGTTGCTTTCTCTACCCAAGAGTCCGAAGAAACTCAAGCAGAAGAAGGATTTTACTAGTCCATGGAGGTAACTCCACGATGCTGGTAAAGGTAACTCAGGATTTCAAAAAAATCCAAGTGCCTGTGGTGATGCCAGTCCCGCTTGAGACTCGCACACCTGGAGCTCCTGAGTCATGAATGGATCAATCATCGGTTGCTCCCTTTATTTGAGTGTCTGAGGAACTCGAGCAGAAGGATTATACTAGTCCGTGGAGGTAACTCCACGATACTGGTGAAGGTAACTTGAGGTTTTGGTGAAAACTGAGTACCCGAAGTGACACAATTCTCCTTGGAGGCTCATGCATTTGAGCTTCTGAGTCACGTACAGGACGATCGTCAGTTGCTCCCTCTACCAGAGAGTCCAAAGAAACACAGGCGGTGGTACATACCAGTCCAGGAAAAAGACTTCCTGGAACTAGCATAGGCAACACAGGTTACCTCTTCAACTTGTATCTGAGGAGACTCGCTCACTTGGTGCTCCCATATTGCAGTGTCTTGGAGAGATGCACGATACAGTTCCCAAGTCCGAAGACAAGGGAGAGCACCCAATAAATGAAGGCAAAGACAATGACAATGAATTGATTCTCTTCTTTGACTTCTACCACAAGACCATTGCTGTCCTGAGACCCTTATACCATTCCTGTGCGGGAATGTGAAGGAGGAATGAGTGCATACACACTTTGGACACTCTCCCTCTCTCTCTCTCTCTCTCTCCCTCTCTCTCCCCAAGTCGACCAATGGGTTCCATAGGAACCCGAGCAACAGCTGCTCCATCCCTGTACACAAATCAAAAAGAGCAATCAGCAACGTGCAGGGCCAGCGAGAGAACCCTTACTTCCCAGGCACTCGAGCTCCACAACATCTGAAAATAGAGTAAAACATTACAAATGTCAAGAAAAACCAGTTTCAGCATACAAACCTTCCTTGGTAACAGTGAAACCAATAAAAATTCTCCCAGAGAGAATAAAATTCAGTAGAAACTATATCAGAATACTGAATGCAAAAACTCAAAACGAGTAAAAAACCAGTTTATGTTGTGCCTTGCACTAAAACCAATAAAATTTGCGTATATCAGTATAAACTATTCAGAATCAGAATATCAACAAACTCAAGAGTAAAACATGGTGTTGTACTTGCATATCTTAAATAACATGTTACAGTACACTATTCATATATCAGCAATATCAACAATGTGTGCATTCCGGCTGATAAACAAAGTGTCGGTAGTTAACTATGACCTTGTTTAAAGGTACAGTAAACGCCCGGTATTCGCGGGGGATGAATACTGCACCCCCATGAATAGCTAAAATCAGCGAATACTTAAAACCCCTCTAAAAACACTTAGAACTGCCTAGTTTGATAGTTTAAACACAAAAAAACTCTAAAAATGCTTATATCTGAGTATTTTAATAGTTTTATCACAAAAAGTGCATTTAGTCATGAAAATTAGGTGAAAATACAGTAATTAGTGAATATTTCTCAGTGAAAAATACTGGGAATAGGCAAATTTTCCGTGAATAACGGGTGGCTACGTTCCACACAGAAATAGGCGAATACGTGTCTGCAAATAGTGAGACCGCGAATACGGGGAGTTTACTGTAAATGGCTGTTTCCGGCTGCGCTGAAAGTAATTCCTTATATAAAGGACCAACAGTTTGTATATTGTGTAGGAACAAATTTTTTTTTTTCATTCTACTGCACTTTGAAAACTAACAATCCATACAACACTGCAAGCTAAATAACCAAAAATTTGTTTTTAAAGTATAATGACAGAGTATATTTCTATATATCACACCATGCACACAACAATGCTTCTATCAAGTCTCTTAGTGAACTTAAAATGACAAGTGATAAACAGAGAGAGAGCTTTATTTACTTTTGCTTTCTTTCTAATTACTGTTCTGGTAGGCTTGAGGTTCCAGTTTTCAGTTTTTGTGTGATGTTTCTTTAAGTGCTCTCATCTGTCCTTTTGTTTTTGCTCTGTTTTTGTTATATTACTATTACTTCCCCTACTACTTCCAATATTGCTAGTGCTTTCACTTTTTCTGAATTCTACTAATCTTTTTCTCGTTATTATTATTATTATTATTCAGAATGCTCACAACATTCATGTCACATACTAAAATGGCTACAGTATTTAGCTGCAAAAAAAGCTTCCATAGAACAGAAGGGCCATGTGTGAATAGGAGAGAAAAATAATAGAAAAATAAGTTAAAGATATTCAAGCAAAAAAGAATATAAAAACAAGTTTAAAATATTCATGCAAAAACAATATAAACATAAATCAGAAAAAGTACTCCAATTTTACATCAATCATACTACCATGAAGACTATTCCACAGCTGTACAGTGAAAACATGGACTTCTTGTTTCCAGGAGTGCAGTAACTTAGCACCACTACAGAATGTGAATACTAATGGTCTGTTAAGTAGTAAAATCTAATTCTTGGGATGCAGGTATCAAAGTCAACATGAAAGTTTCCTGTTGAAACAGAACTTATGGAAGATAGAACTGCAGGGTGTCTTCTAGCATGGTGTAAATCATAATTACCATTGTTAAGAAAAAGGATACCAAAATTTTAAGAAACAGTGTCTAAAAGATCATGTTACAGTAGAGTTAAAAAGGCATCACAGGCAACTATCTCATTTCTGGATGCAATCCTCATACAAAGGATTCAAGGTCAACTTTACAACAACCTTAAAGAGTACTGGAAGAATGCTGACCAGCTATTGTTGCAATACAAACCCTTTGAAACATGCACGATAATACATAATTTTTACTTGTCTGACAAAATGCTATTCCTTTCATACCTACTAGTTTATTTTTTCTGTTTATTTCACTCCTTTTCTTTACATTTTCTTTTAAACATGGTATTTTCATTATAAAATAAGTTTTTAAATATACTTACCTGGTAGTTACATATATAGCTTTATCCCGCCGATTAAATGTCATGCGCACGCAGAAATTCAAAATTCGCGGCAATCGCCGATAGATGGTCAGGTGGCCATACCTGAGCGCCCTCTACCAGGTAATTAGAACCATTCCCAATTGTCCTCAGAAATTCCATGCCCCTGTTCTCAGAGGGGAGGAGGGAGGGACCTTTTATATATGTAACTACCAGGTAAGTATATTTAAAAACTTATTTTATAATGAAAATACCATTTTAAATATCTAACTTCCCTGGTAGTTCCATATATATAGCTGATTGACACCATTGGTGGTGGGTTAGAGAACCAAAACACTGTTGGGAATTCGTATAATTACTAAACACTAAATATTAGCTGTAAACATACTCTGGTTCTTACCTGATAAGGAAGCTGGCTTCATAATTATCCTGCCTCATTCGCCTGCATTCCTTGAGAGACCCAGCGACCCATCCAGGGGGCTGTAGAAAGTCTCTATGGGGCTGTCACACGGTCCTCAACCTTAACATGACTAGACCACCACCCTTGCTATCCTGGCATAGCCATGGACAAAGAGCTGACCACTTGACCCACTAAAATCACTAAATAACACACTCCATAAAACCTAACTTAGACTTGCAACCCCAGACTGTGGAAGGTTGCAACAACCTTCACAGACAACCTGTGAGTTCAAATCAAGAAAAAGGCAAGGGTATAATACAAAAAAAAAAAAAAAAAAAAAAAAAGGTTATAGGGTAGAGGCAGTAGTACCCTCTCCAACTACGGGCGCCGGGAGGCAACGTGACGGACCCAGGAACAGCAATCCTCATATTGGGTCTGTACTTCTTTCAGGTAGCAATCTGCGAAGATAGATTTGCTTCGCCAAAAAGTCGCTTCCAAAATCGATTTCATAGACCTGTTGTGTCTATAAGCCATCGGTTGCCACAGCTCTTACTTCGTGCGCTTTGACTTTGAGGATTGGAAAGCTTTTCTCGTCACATTCTTGGTGAGCTTCCCTTATTAAGTCCTTGATAAAGAACGCCAGTGCATTCTTTGATAAGGGTAACGGGTTTCTTCACTGAGCACCAGAGGTGATCTGTCTGACCTCTCATGTTTCTGGTCCTTTGTAGATAAAATTTTAGGGCCCCTAACTGGACAAAGGCCTCTCTCTTTTTCCTGTCCTACTAAATGAGACAGCCCTGGTATGGAAAAAGATCTGGGCCATGGTTGAGAAGGGTTCTCGTTTTTAGCGAGAAAACCAAGTTGAAGTGAGCAGACTGCATTTTCCCCATTGAAGCCTACTTTCTTGCTAAGGCTTGTAGTTCTCCTACCCTCTTGGCTGCAGCCAGCGACCAGGAAAAGGGTCTTCTTAGTGAGATCCTTCCATGAAGCCTTGTCGAGAGGTTCAAACCTATTCGAGGTTAAAAATTTTAGGACTACGTCCAAATTCCAAGAGGGGGGTCAGGTTGTCCTTCCTCTTAACTGTCTCAAAGGACCTTATGAGATCCGTGAGGTCCTTGTCTCCCGACACGTCAATATTTCTGTGACGGAAGACGGAAGCAAGCATGCTCGCGGTATCCCTTGATGGTAGATACTGCTAGGTTTCCTTGGGTTTTCAAATGCAGAAGAAAATCTGCCAGTTGAGTTAGAGAGGTACTGGAAGAGGAAATGTTGTTTTTCCTGCACCATTCCTGAAAACGTCCCACTTTGATTGGTACACCTTGAGTGTGGATCGTTCTCCTCGCTCTCGCGATGGCTCTTGCAGCTTCCCTTGAAAAACCCTTCGCTCTTGCCAGTTTTTCGATAGTCGAAAGGCAGTTAGGTTGAGAGCGAGAGATTTTGATGGTATCTCTCTATATGTGGCTGTCTGAGTAGATCGTTCCGACAAGGTAACGATCTGGGGTGTCTACTAGCCACTCCATCACCTCCGTGATCCATGGTCTCATGGGCCAAAATGGAGCTATCAGGGTCATGCGGGCGTCGTTCGACTCTCTGAACTTCTTCATGACTCTGTCTAGGATCTTGAATGGAGGAAAAGCGTACATGTCTAGTCCCTCCCAATTCATGAGGAAGGCGTCCACTGCCACTGCTTCCTGGTCTGGGACTGGAGAGCAGTAGACTGGTACCCTCTTCGTTCTCTGTGTCGCAAAGAGGTCTATTGACGGTTCTCCCCACAGATTCCAAAGCCTGTTGCACACATTGTGATGTAAGGTCCATTCTGTCGTGAGAACCTGTCTTCCTCTGCTGAGAAGATCCGCTCTGACGTTCTTCTCTCCCTCTATGAAGCGGGTGATCAGAGTTAAGTTGTTCGTTTCTGCCCACAGCAGGAGATCTTTGGCTGCCTCAAAGGAAAACGAACGAGTGCCACCCTGTTTCCTGATGTAGGCCAACGCTGTGGTGTTGTCTGCGTTGACCTGTACAATCTTGTTCTGGACCTTCTCCTGAAAGTGGACTAGTGCAAGATGAATGGCCACCAGTTCCTTGACATTTATATGCCATTTCTTCTGATGGTTTTCCCATAGACCTGAGATCTTGCCTTCCCCAGCGTTGCACCCCATCCCATGTCCGATGCGTCTGAATACAACACTAGGTCGGGGTTCTTTTGTTGAAGTTCGAGGCCTAATTGAAGTTTTTGGGGTCGTTCCACCAACTCAAATGTTTTTGATTCCCAGAGGATCGAATCCACGTCTCAGATCTTGGCCTCTTTTCCAATAGCTTGACAGATGGAACTGAAGTGGGCGTAGATGTAGTCTTCCCAGGGAGACGAATTGTTCGATCGAGGAGAGGTCCCCAGCAGACTCATCCACTCCCTCGCCAAACAGGTCCATCTCCTAGAAAGAGCTTCACCTTTTCTAAGCAATCTAGAATGCGTTTCGGGCTGGAAAAGCCCAAAAACCACTGACTGAATCCTCATCCCCAGGTAGATGATGTCCTGTGAAGGCGTTAGCTGCGATTTGGCTAGATTTACTACCAGACCTAATTGTTGCGTCAAATTCATTGTAACTTGTAGATCCTCCAGACACTTTGCTTGCGATCTGGCTCTGATTAGCCAACGTCCAGGTACATCAAAATCCATATCCCTTTAGATGTAACCAGTGAGCTACGTTCGATGCCACTCGAGAGGAAACGTAAGGAGCCGTGCTTAGTCCAAAACAAAGTGCTCTGAACTGATAGGTTGTCCCGAGATGCACAAACCTCAGATATTTTCTGTAGTTCGGGTGAATTGAGTGCGTGAAAATACGCGTCCTGTAGGTCTATTGAAACCATCCAGTCTTCCTGTTTGGTGCCTGCTAGGACTGACGCAGAGATGTCTCCATGGCAAACTTGACTTTGCTTACGTGCTTGTTCAGTGGACTTCGTCCAGAACTGGTCTCCAACCCCCGAGCTCTTGGGTACCAGAAAAAGTCTGTTGTAAAACCCTCTGACGAGGTCCTTTACCTCTTCTATTGCTGCTTTTGATAGCATCTGGGTCACCTGTTCTTGAAGAGCTGCTGCTTTGCTCCCCAAGTAAGTAGCTGTCAACTCTAACGGTTCTTGTGAAAGAGGGGGCTTCCTTAGGAAGGGAATCTTGTATCCTTCCTTCAAAACTTCGACTGTCCATACGTCCGCTCCCCTTTGGCTCCACTCTTGCCAAAAGTGGGATAACCTGGCTCCCACTTGTGTCTGGAGGTTGTTGTGATCATTTCTTGGATTTGGGTTGCTGCTTGGGGTTCTTACGGTTGTCCTCCAGCAGCCATTCTCTGACTTCCTCTCGAAAGGGCTCTCCCACGAAAGGGCTGACGCGCGTAGGAGGAGCTTCCTTGTCCTTCCTGGCTAAAAAGTTTGCCGGAAGAACTTTCCTAGCAGTCCTTGTGATCAGATCTTGCGTTGATTGTTGCGCAAGGGCTGCTGATAAATCCTTAACCAGCTCTGAAGGGAAGAGCTGTTTAGATAAGGGAGCATACAACAGTTCAGATTTCTGAGCTAAAGTCACTCCAGAAGACACGAACGAACACAACATAGCTCGTTTCTTGATAACACCTGCTGTGAAAAGGGCAGAAAGTTCGACCGACCCGTCCCTCACAGCTTTATCGAGACAGGCAATAAGGTGCATTTGCGTGTCATTCTTCTGATCTGAAACCTCTGCAAGAGCTGCAAGAGTCCAGTCCATCAAGCTGAAGACTTCAATAGTTCTGAAGACGCCTTTCAGCAAATGATCCAACTCAAGTGGACCACAGAACCTGGCTTTAGTCATGGCTGTTCTCCGTGAAGAGTCAACGAGTCTGGAGAAGTCCCCTTGGGAGGAGGCAGGAACTCCCAAACCGAGAGCTTCCCCAGTCTCGTACCACACGCTGGATCTAGAAGCCAATCTTGTCGGGGGAAAGGAAAAAGTTGTCTTTCCTTGTTCCTTCTTCTTCAAAATCCAATCATTCAGTGTCGAAAAGGCTCTCTTCACTGATTTGGCCAACACTGTCTTTTGAATGAGGAAGACTTCTGGGGTCTACCCATCAAATATTGCGAGGAGGACTCCGAGGTGCGGCCTGATGAAAATCGTTAGGGAAATAAGTCCGCCAAAAGAGTAAGAAGTCTTTTCAGATCAGCGGCATGAAGAGTTTCTTGAGTTTCCTCTTCCGAGATCTCTTCCAAAGGATCCGCTATTTCGATGTCGAGCGAGGGGGGAACGTGTGAATCGTGCTGCTTGCGTGCGTCACGCGTCGTCCAACTTGCTGCGAGGAGCTTCGCGATCCTTGTTCCCTCCCGTCACTCGTCGTGCGGCTTGTTGCGGGAAGCGTCTATGAGCGCTGCAACTTGCCGCGAGTTTGCGTCTTGCTGGCTGTTAGCGTCTTGTTGTTCTGATTCTTGCCTTACCCTCTTCTTGGGTCTGTTGACGTCCTTAGATTCCTTCTTGTGTGTTTCTTCTCTTAGTCCTTGCGACTTGTAAGAGTCAAAAAGAGACGCGAGGGACTGCTGGACTTCCGACAAGAACTTTACTTGAGGTGCCACTTGCTGCTGGGAAACAACTGGAGATGGCACTGCACGAGCTTCCACAACTTCGGAGACTCTAGCTGGGATCTTTTGATGAAGAGGTGGTGGCGCAGGCTTGCGACACGTCCCATTCTGGGGAGGGGAGAAGCGTGAACTGAAGTCATGTATACGTCTTCTTCCTCCGACGAGCTATGCGTCTTACGCCTCTGTTTAGGCGCAGAAACGCCGTCTTCTTCCGACAGGAATCTCTCTGGAGAGCTCCATTTGCTGCAAGAGGGTTGTTGGAGCGGGAAGGGGGACCTGCGTCTCTTGATAGGTCTAGACTCTTGTGATTGACGCCAACCACGTCTGGGTCTTGCGTCATCCGAGGAAGACGAACACGTCATCTCGCGGAGCGGCGTCCTGGGATGCGTCAACAGGATCACTCGAGGGGCGTCCGCTCGTTGTTCAACGTCTCTCACCTCCCTTAGCCTGTCGGCGTTCCTTCTCCCAGGGGTTGGGGAGCATGGAAGAGGTCTAGGGGCTAGGAGCGTGACAGACACGAACGGACGCACCCTCCACTGCACTAACACTGTCACCGAACTTTTGTTGCAAACTATGCACTGCCCCCCACATCACTTCCCTATCCGAAGAAAGGGATTGTACAGAAACTCCTATGGCCGAAATAGCAGCCATTATATCCTTTAAAGACGGATTACTTACTCCCGACTCTGCAGGAGGATCGGGTACTAAAGCCTTAGGGTTAGGATCAGGAATATTAGTATCAGACAAGTTAGAAAGGACTTGACTATCAGAAGACCTAGCTGAAAGGACACTGGAAGATCTAGCTCTCCTAATTCTGTCCTTTTCCAATCGCCTCACATAGCGATCATACTCTCTCCACTCTTTCTCGGACAAACTTTCACACTCCTTGCATCTATCATCAAGTGCACACACATGATCTCTGCATTTCTTACAAACTGTGTGGGGATCAAGAGCAGCCTTGGGAAGCCGGTTCTTGCATCCCCTAACACACATTCTAACAACAGGGTCAGCCATCTTGAAAAGCAAGTACAAAGAACAATTGTAACAGTCAGAAACCGAACAGATAGGCTAACAATGAGAAACGAAAAATCCAGGAAGATCCAAAATCAGCGAAAGCCATCAACAAAAACCAAACAAGTAATGGGTACTTCACCAATTGTAGTAAAGCAAACCAAAGTAG
The DNA here is from genome assembly GCF_040412425.1 of Macrobrachium rosenbergii. Classification (NCBI taxonomy): domain Eukaryota; kingdom Metazoa; phylum Arthropoda; class Malacostraca; order Decapoda; family Palaemonidae; genus Macrobrachium; species Macrobrachium rosenbergii. The sequence goes on along the minus strand of NC_089781.1, from coordinate 915,389 downwards.
AGCGAATTTCCAACGTGTTGATAGAACGATGGCAGGGAATTTCTGAGGACAATTGGGAATGGTTCTAATTACCTGGTAGAGGGCGCTCAGGTATGGCCACCTGACCATCTATCGGCGATTGCCGCGAATTTTGAATTTCTGCCGTGCGCGACGAATCAGCGGGATAAAGCTATATATATGTAACTACCAAATAAGTTAGATATTTAAAATATCATTTTTATAAGGAAAATATTTTTCCTAACATCTAACCCTGGTCTTTTACCACCAACAGATTACTTTTGGTGACAGATTACTCTAAGAAATGATATTACAGTAACATAACACCCTTGATATACTAAAACTTAAAATACATTATTCTACATAAAAAAATCTTTAAATAAAAGTTTTCACTTACTTGAAGAGGTCAGGATGCAAGCGGATCCCTGCTATTTTTACCATATCATACAACTGCCATTGGTCCGCTGTCATATTATTCTTACTTACAAGAGTGTAATGATGAACTTCACTCATGCTTGAAAAAACAATGCAAAAGTTATATCAATATAGGTAACAGTGATGCCAGGCAGACATCTTAATATATACTGTACTTACAAGAAGTTTTTCCTAGTTTAATAATATGCTGCCTAATGTATACTTAAGATGCTAACACTGTACAGGAAAGTGAAGTGACACCACTTTTAAAGCTGCAGTAAAGTACCCCAGGAGCTTCACAAAAAATACCAAATTTCACAATATACCAAGTAAGTGTCGCTTTTACTACAATAACTTACATGGTCGGTACAGTATTTTACTATTTCATAAGACAGAGCAAGTGTCTGTGTGACTCTTAATCAAAGGGGATGACTGGGAGGTAAACATATGTAAAACAATTATTTGTATATAATTAAAAATAAAGACCTTTATAATTTTGTAAACAAATGTAACCCTTTTGTACATAACCCAACTACCACAGTGAGATGAAGAATAAAAACTATTAATACCACAGTGAGATGAAGAATAAAAACTATTAAATTTATTTTGTATTTTAGGATACACAATGCTAATTCAGCTGCTGAAAATAATTAACCATGTTCAACAGCCTCCTTTTAACAATATGGTTTATCCAACAAAAAATACATGTAAACCTTTCTCTAACTTCTTAAACAGAGAGGCCTATTACATTACAGGTTTTAGATTTATTATAAGCTGGCAAATGTTTGTGTAATCAATTACAAACCGCCTATTCTATGTCTTAACAATACTGGGGGACTATACTGTACGGTACTGGGAAACCTTGGTATCCGGATCATCTCAGGTTGGGGTCCTAGGTTAGCTCAGGTTATGAAGTCCCCAGTTTAAATTTGTTTTCATCATCCCCCACCATATTTACCTTGGTTTCCCAATGTGGTCCTTCATTGTGGTTAAGCATACACTATATGGGGATGTATCACTGAAAGACTAAACACCCAGGGACGTTCCACGATTCTGTGTTTCTCGGTGGAACATATATATACATTATTCGCAGAAAATTCGCCCATTCGCAGTATTTTTCACTAAGCACATGTTCACTAATTACTGTATTTTCATATTTTCATGACTAAATGCACTTTGTAATAAAACCATTAAAATACTCAGGTATGAGCATTTTTAGAGTTGTTTTTGTGTTGGAACTATCAAAATAGGCAGTTTCTAAGTATTTTTAGAGGGCTAGATTTTAAAGCTTTCATCAGATTTTAGCTATTCCCAGGGGGTGTGAGATATCATTCCCGTGAATTCAGGACCAGTTTACTGTAATAGGTTTACCAAACATCTGCAAGGGAAATGTATGTCAAATTTGATAAAATCACTTCAATTGTAAAAAATGAGTGTACAGTATTTCACTTTTGTACAACATTCAAGGATTAGAAGTAAAATTTAGCCTACTTCTAGTCCTAAGTTAATTTATAATGCAAGCTTACCTTTTGAACAGTTATCATTGCACTTAGAAAGCAAGAATATAGTATGGTAAAGGATTCTTTCATGACACATGAAGCTTATATATTCAACCATGTTCTCAAATGTTTTCAACTGTTGGTGTTTTTCTCTTTGGTATTGCTTTGGTAATACTTAGATACTTTAAACCTGCATTGCCAGCACTGAATTTAATATTAGAAGAGGCTGAACATCATAAGTCATGAATTTTACCCATAAAAAATAAGAAAGCTTGTTCATTTTCTATGTCCATTGTTATTGTTTTGAAGGTGCTTGTATGATATGTGCTTTTCACAACTACTTGTGAGAGTTTTTGTTTTTTCCACTAAATACAGTAATAATTACCTACAGTTTTCAACTAATTAGCACTTCATAAATTCTTATGATGAAAGTACCTAAATGTTTTCTGACTCCCCAGTTTAAAATTGGCTGTCTTATGTATACATAAGAAGTGCTGGTGAAGTGGGCAATTTTACATGCAAAATCCAGTCTAAAAAAATTCTTTATCCATCTGGAACTACCAAAGTCTCTTCTGACAAATGCTTCTCGTAAATGAAATAAAGGATCTTTCCTAGATAGTACCCCCAAGGGCTTTTGGGGGTCATTATCTAGGACTAATATTTCTTGGGGGTTATTATCTTTTGTTTGTTTTTATGGTAATTCCCAACAGGCTTGTACTACACACACCGGAAAGGTGGATAAATACTGGGTTAAAACCCATGGGGGTCGCTATCTATTAAAGATCCGAAATAAATTACTAGGTCTGAGACACGAGGTACCTCCCACCCTTATGGTAAGGAATCTGCTGTATGCAATGCAAACAGGGTATTTCACTTTTATGATTTTTAGTGCTGTAGATCAGATAAGAGTTGGGGGTCAAGGTTAGGGAAGGTAAGGTTAGGATGCTTCCGTGTATTTCACTTTAGGCTTATGACTTATACTTATGGCATTCTAGGTCATATTAGGTGGAGGCCTGCTCATGCCTATCCCCTTAAGCCTCCAACCCTTTCACCAGGTTATGAGCTCGCAGCCTAAGATCAATATTAAGCTATGTTACATAAAGGTTAGGATGCATTCCTGTAACTGGCCTTGTGACATCCTTGGTCTATAGGCCTATAGCCTATGTGTATTTTTTTTACCAATCCCGATTACATGCTTGAACCACCCCAATGTATTTTTTAACTGCTTACCTTTCATTTTGCACATTTTACCATTCCTGCTGAAGTAACAGACTATACTTTCAGTATTTCTGGCTCACTTAATACCCAAGTTTGCCCTTGGTTACCCTGATTTATATAGCCTATATAGGCCCAGGGGCTGAGGAAGTTAAAAAAAAAAAGTTGTGGTTTCATGGTTTCCACAAACATTACAAGTTGAACATAAATAAAAACAATAGCTTTAGCTAACAACCAAGTTAGAAAAATACTGTATACCTATAGCCTGTTTCATGTAGACTTCTTTAAATGAAATTAAAGCAATCATAAGTCTAGTAGGCTTACCCTCCCTGTTTTTCTTTTCACCCAAAACAAAGGCCCTGGTTTCTTACTGTGGTGTCTAAATATAAGGTAGTTCTGTATATTAGCTCCATGCCTGTTTTTACCTTTTCAACTGGTTTTTTCTACACTTTTAGGGATCAATCTGATACTGGCGGTGCATCTGTTTGTTGTCAACCAAATGGAATATCCCTTCACCGCCTTTAGTACTTCTGGGGGTGAAGGTACCCATATGGGAACAAGTTATTGCACTTGCCGGACGTGATATGAACTGTTGAAACAGATGTATATCCCTCCCGCTCCACTTGTGAAGATCTCTGCTATGGAAACCCCTTATTGGATGGACTTCAGGGTTAATTACAGGTTAATTACACTGGGAGGCTCGCCAAATATTAAAGGTAAATTCATAATTAGCAACCAAAAGCTTGTAGAAAAAGTTAGGCAGGCAGTCGGACCCTGCGGAGCTTCTATACAGTTCTACCAAATACTAAGGCCTGCATGCTAAAATACCCTTTAACCTGTTAAAGACTTCTTGGGGCTTGCTAGCCTGGCTTTACTGCGATCTACTTTCGAGCGCCTTCAACGGGATATTACGTTCAAGACTTTAACTCTGCTTTTCAAGCTGTCAGCCCGTTTCTCTTGTCCATAATACGCCTACTCCCCTGGGGAAAATGTTGGAACATCATTTGGTAACACTCTCAGAACACGGTCTGTAATTGATGACTTATTTCCTCCTGGCAACTCTTTTCAGTAGGTCGCTTGATGCCTGATGACTATTTTTTTTCAGTACCAGGTTTGCCGTCTGCGTTTTAAAGACTCCAAAAGGTCTTTGGTCTTCTCAATGAATATCAATTCAAAGAGGAGGCGTATGTCTTCAGGTGAGATAAATCAAATCCTAGACGAGGTGTCTGATACTGAAGACATATTTGATGATGAGAGCTCTAGTTCTGAATCCTCCATGATGAGGATATTGAAGAAACAAACTTTTCTTCCAATAGCTGAAGTGAAGATGACTTCTCATTGCCGAGTGACTGGACTCGAGAGAGAGAGAGAGAGAGAGAGAGAGAGAGAGAGAGCAGAGAGAGAGAGAGAGAGAGAGAGAGAGAGTTGTTCCCTTTACTTTTGTTGCTGATCCCGCGTGAAATTTCCAGTTGAGGATAAAGAGAATTTTAGAATTTTTGAGAAATAATTTGATGATGAAATCATTGATTACCTCGTGAAAGAAACAAACAGATTTGCAAATCAGTTTCTAGATGAGAATGTAGAACATTTGTCTCCACAATCACGAGTACATAGATGGATTGTGTGTAAGCCCCTGCTTTAGAGATTGGCATACAAAAGAATAATACCTTCATGTATGTACAACACTTTTCATTCAGTATTTTGTAGTCTTATGAAATAAAATAATAGTAGTAGTAATAGTTTTTATCCCATCATTTAATAAAATTCCTACCTCTTAACTACAGTACGAATTATAAGGATAAAAATCAATATGCTTTGAAAAACTATCATCAGTGATATGACCGCTAATTGCAAGAAAAAGCGTGACGGTATGTTAGCAGCGGGCTCATCCGGGGGGGACGCTTAACAGGTTAAGGGTACCTTATGGGGTTATAAATAACAACGCTCAAAGACACACACACACACCTTTAGCGTTGACAAGCTTAATCATCATCATCGCCTCGAACAGTGTTAAGCCTGAGCCTCATGTTCTCGATGAGAATTTGGGTAGGCTAGCTTACAGTGAGCCCTAAAGGCTAGGTTAGGCCTAAGCCTTTTGTCTTCCAGCTATCTAGACTAACTTTGTACTCTGTAACGGATGGTCGACACCTATCTCGTATATCTAACAAGATTACTTTACGTACCTGCTAGAGAAAGGTGACAGGCTATAATAATGAGCGTTATTAAATAAGTTGTAGACTAGAAAAATCTTGTGGTACTTGGAGTTTTTTGGCAGCGTTTGTTTAAATAGTAGTAGTAGTAGTAGTTAGAATTTATCTTTGAAACGGCTACCTTTTTCATCCTAGTTCTTCTTTGCATGTGCTAATTTGAGTTTATTGTTTCTGTAATACCTGAAAATTTGGTCAATTCCTGCATATTTCCAGTTTTTTTTTCTTTCGATAGATCTATGCGTAGTAAGGTGTTCTTGATATGGCTGTTGCGCGAATCGATATCCCTCATGTTACTATATGCTTGGCATAGAATTGTTTTCAATTATTTCTTCCCAACATAAACATTTTGTATCTTTCCCATTTAACCTATTCCTACCTTTTAGTTCTAGTGTGCCTAATTTAGCTCTAGTGATCAGCATACTTTTTTAGGGTAATTATAAAAAGTTCCTCCTGTTTCTTAAATTTCACATATTTTTCGGTGTTGATTTGTCATTCATTTCTCATAGCCATGTCTTTTTGTCCCAGTCGTTTACCCTTTCTCTTAACTGCTTACTTTAAATGGATCCAGTTTCGCTGTGTTCAGATTTAAGTATTTTAGATACTCTTTTATTTGCAGAATTCAGGGTGTTTTCTTACTGTCGTATTGGTCTACGGTTATCTCATATAGTAACTATTTCCACCACCCTTAAGTGTATGTTTCAGATAAAAATGGTTTATTTTTTCATACCCACTGAGTGGCAGGAAGAGGACCCTATTTCAGATCTCAAAGCACAACTTTTTGTGTACCTTGGTCCTGTACACTTGGTTATCTATTTTTTGTAGTTCTTTTAAACATTTCTAGTAGAGTTTCATTACTTCCATCGTCTGCATGTAGTAGTACCGCGATTATTATGACTTAATTCCTAAATCCTTCAGTTCAGTTGTATTTTAAAGTTCTTCAATGAGTAAGTAAGTTACTAACAGGAAGAAAATGATTGATCCACCATACCTGCCTTATGCCATTTGTTATCTTCGCTCCTGCACTTATTACCTCTGCATGTAGTGTATATCATATCATAACCCCAATAAGCTTTTTCATGTGTTCTGAATCAAATGCTTTCTGGAACTCTATTTTTACTACAAATAGGGGTCTTTTTTCTTTTGTATGTTTCTTGTACGCAATGTACCAGAATGTACATTGCACGAAGAAGTTGCTCTTCTTTGTGCAGTAAAGCCTAATTGCAGCTCATGTCTTCCCTATACTTCCAATATGTGTTTCTGTTTTGGTTTTCAGGATCCCCATACATATTTTATATGATACATTAGTTAGCGTTATTGGCCCAAGATCTTTGAATGTAGGGTGCTGTTTCTTAGGTATGAGTGTTGTTTATTACTTAAATCAGGTGTTCTGTGTGTCTTCTGAGGGCGGGGCTCTGCAAAAACAGGCTGAATAGAATTAGTTTTTATCCCATTTTGCTTTGTTGCTTTATTTGTTTTCATTATCTCTACCTGATTTTTCACATTTTCTTCGGTTATGGTTATCTCTTCCATGGTCTTAATTTTTGTCATTGTTAGGTCGAATACTGCATCCATGTGCTCTTTTAATGACATCTGGAATAGCGCACGTCGTTCATTCCGTTACAATCTCGCCATTGGTCTGTGCATCATCGTCTCCAAGTTATATTTATGCTGTTCTTTCTTGCTCTCATTATATATTTCTTTTATTATGTTTTCTTCCTTTTGATATACTGTCTTCTAGAATTTGACAAGAACTTTTTTAACAGTTTCTTCCTTAATCTCTTGTTTATTCTCACAAATATCCTGATCCGTTTTTTTTTTTGAGGTGGTCTTACCTCTCATCATATCAATATATCCTATGGTTTTCCTATGTCTGTTTCTGTCATTCATTATCTCTTTCTTAACATTTCCTTCATATTCTCCTATGCCTCAGGTGCTCGTACGGTTGTCCTAGTTTTGAATATTTCCTTCTTTTATTTTCATCTGTCTTATCTCCACGTATGGCATGAGGTTTTCGTTTTCTTTCTAAAATTATTTTAACTGAATAAAACCTTCCACCTATTTTATCATCTTCATATGGTTGTTGTAGTTTATTTATTTAATTTTTTCTCTATATTCTTGGAAAAAAATGGATTAGATCTACATTTTCACAAAAATTGCAGAGGGCCCTTCCTCCTGTAAGTTTATTCACGAAATTCATTATTAACGTGTAAGTTCTTGCTCTGAAAAAATTCACAGTTGCAAAAGTGTTGTCGCTCTTCTTTAATTTCTCCTTTTCATTTCTTGTATATTTCTAAACTCGCTTCATTTTCCAACTCTTCTTTTCACTCATTATTATTAAATCGTGGTGTGTGTCATGCACTCTCTCAGCGTTGTCGAAATAAATAACCCGAAATAATATTCGAACAAAGTCTTATATCCGTTTAACCATGTAAACAGAAAAAATCTGTATAATTTACAGGTTTTCCATGAAGACTATACCCCAGTTCCCTGTTTAATTTTTCTTTATAACTTTATCCACCCTTTTACTTCTCTTTCAGAGCTTTTCCATAGAAGGACAGTCAGTCAGAATAGGCTCGTTCGGTAGCATTTGATTCACAAGCCTCGATGTCATGTAACTTGCGTAAAGTGGAAATCAGCTTCAGCTAATTGTATTCATACTGCGCAATTAAACTTTAGTCTTATATCTTGATTACTCTGAACAATAGTTCGTCATTTTATATTATGACACTATTTCATCATCTGTAAACTAGCATCGAGGGTTTTCCTGGCATTTAAGTTTTCTGGAAGGTTTTCTGCGCAGACGAGGAATAGGTTGAACTAATAGAACACGACACTCTCCTCTTACGTCATATCATGTGCAGTGTTTGGACTTAACGTTGAACCTCATCATACATAATCATGTTAATAAAAAGTTTGCACCTACTTTCATCCAAGTCGTCTAAATATGCCTTGCAGAAGGTAAGTCACTGGTATTCGTAGTTTAGGTTATTTAACCAAAAGATAATTACGTGGAGAAATTGAGGTACCGGTAGCCTGTCTTGTTACGTACCCTAGACTGGCCGGTATTCGTGTTGTATAAGAACCCAAATCAGAAGTACGATATTTTGAGTGGTATTTTGCGAGCTGGAGTAGTCAGTTATTTAAGAGACTGTAAATATTCATGCCACTCTTCTGTTTAGACTAGCGTGACTCCTTCCTGGCCTGGAACCTATTCTAGACCTATATGTTTCTAAGGGTAGGCCTAGGCCAGGCTATGTGGGGAGTGACGGTATTAATTTAGGGTAGCCCAACAGGAAATGAAACGCTAATAGTCTGTTAGCTTTCTACCCACTTTGATTTCTCTTGAAAGATATGAGGTAAAACTGTACTTTAGTTGCGTAGCCTGATTCCCGCCAGTTGGCGACCGGGACAGGTTATGGCCTTTTTGGGGGGTGTTTGCCTCCTGGCCAGGTCAGGTCACGTCGCCCTAAGTTAGATTAGGTAGGTAACATCTGGATAGATCTAAGCAGTAGCTCCACAGTGGCGATTTCCTCCTAACTTTTTCTACAGTTTTTTGGTTGCTAATTATGGATTTACCTTCAATTTTTGTCACATGAATGTGATTAACCTGTAATTAACCCCTGAAGTTCATCCAAATGGGTTTCCACATGTGATCTTCACATGACAGAGCACAGATACTTCTGTTTGGAACGGTTCATATCCCTTCCGGCAAGTGCAATAAGTTGTTAACATATGGGTACCGCCCCCCTCAGGCCAGTACTAAACACGGTGAAGGGACATTCCATTTGGCCGACAACAAACAAATGTACCGCCAGTGTCAGAAGCCCTAAAAAGTGTAGAAAAAACCAGTTTCCAAGGTAAATACAGGTGCAGAGCTAATACTTAGAATTACCAAGATCTGGTTTGGTCCAGACCTGACATTATAGGAAAGGTTAGTTCTACCCTATTTAGCTTATATATGAGGAACCTGTCCCGGCCGACGACTGGCAGGAATCAGACGGCGCAACTAAAGCAAAGTTTTCCCAGATATGAACCATAGCCAAGGTTATATTATTCTGACTGCTTTTCGTGTTTTTACTTTCTGATAGGGTAGCTTGTAAGGGATACATCCAAACAGCGTATCCTGAACTTCCCTAGGCTAACTTCAGATAGGCCAAGGCCAGTAGGTCTTAGGGACAAGCCCATATTTACATCACATCTTGCCCAATCCAGAAGTAATATAGGCTATCATTTAGGATATGGTAAAACTATAGAACAGCTCCGCTTTGGATATTACCTTGGAAATTGGCTTTTTCTATAGTATTTTGGTTGCTTATCAAGAATTTTACCATAATTTTTTGGCGGTTGACTGTAATTAACCTCAGAACTGATATTTTATTGTATGCTGGCCATCCTGGAACGCTGTCATGCATGCGCAGTGTTATAGGGAAACGTTTGGTAAAAAGTAGAGTTTCCTTCACCAGGGGTGGCTAAGCAACACGGCCTGCTAGGTTAGGTTAGGTTAGGTTAGGGTACAGTAGGTTAGTATAGTCCCTTTTATAATAGATTTCCTTAGCCAATCCTTTCTTGAACATATGGCTCCCTAATGACTTGCGCATGTGTGGAACCATTCCATAATAACAACATGACAGTCCGGTCTTTCTGCCAGCGATTTCCCCCACCCAAAACCCCGCATTCCCAAAGGGTCCCCGACCATTTTGTATAGAGATATGAGGTTAATAATAATTGAGCAACAATAAATAACACCACCTCCTTCATCAGCAACATTAAAAGTATAGGAAAAATCAGTTTCCAAGGCAATAGTCCATGCAGAGCTGTTCTATAGTTTTACTTAGGGTACAACTGAAGACTACTACCACGCCCCTTTGGTTCAGCAACTATCTTATGTGCAAAATGGGCGCCATGTTTAGTACCAGCCAGCCCTTTGGGGATGAACCTAAAAATATAAACAAAAGACAGTAAATATCATAAACACAAAAAAAAGATATAAACATAAAGAAAAATGTAAAGAAAAGGCAGTAAATATTAGGCTATGGCCAACAACTGGTGCAAACCAGGCCAAGGTAATACTCCTCAATTTTACCTCATTTAGAATGCCAAATCCTACCCATTTCTTAACCCACGAGCGGCGGCGCGTATGCTGCTAAAATGCGACGCCTATTTCACTAATTTTTTTTTTTTCTCTTCGGAAATTTCCTTATCAGATTATTTTCATAAGAATAGTAATGTTTTATATACCATTGGAATCGCCAGAAAATGGCGATTATACAGCAATAAAAATATATTTTTTTGCAAAGAGAACATATATATATTGTGAAATGTAAAGGAAATTTTTTTATCCTTTTTCATTTTCAACTTTCTGTCGACCAAACACTTATACAGGTCATGCTTTTTCATCATTTCATAAATGAACAAGAGCTAAATTTATCTTAGAAGTTGGAGAAAAAATTCAGGCATATATAACTAGTAGCTCAACAGGTATTAGACATTTAACGAAACCATCTCACACCGAGTTTCAAAAGAGAATCGTCCTCTTGCAGTTAGTTGTTACAGCACTATCAACATTTCTATTACTAAGTGCCCTAATGAAAGTATATAGAACTTTTACTAACCTTATTTACATATATACACTATGTACATGTTTTCATCCTCTACTCATCTTCAGACTTCCGCTTTGACCCTTGGCACGGAAGTAATGCTGCAGCTGGTGCCAGCATCCCTCGTGAATGCCAACATTGCATCCTGGGCACCAGTGCTTTGAACGCTTTGGGCAAACTGCACATAGTCTCAGTTTTGTGCCATCCAATCTTGCATATTTATGCTCTGGACCAAGCACTGATACGGCACGGTCGATCCACCAGGTGAAAGGCTTGATTGACGGCTACCACCAGAAGCAGGAGATGTCGCACCTGAGAGTGAGCGGCTAGTAGATGGAGATGCTGGAATGAGAGGATAAAATCTTTCTTCGTTGCAGCACAAGCATGCAACAATCAAACGAAGGAACTCGCTTCTTTTCACTGGCTTATCAGTATTTTGCTGATACATTATATATGCATCCAAAACAGCGATATTCAGCAAGTTGGAGAAGATTTTTTTCCAGTACCGTCTTGATGGTCTTTGCGCAGCATACTGGTATAGCTTTTTGTCACTGAGATCTACTCCTCCCATACCGATGTTGTAGTCATTTATCACTTTTGGCTTTACCACTTCCCCGTGTCTTTTTGCAAAAGTTATGTTTTCTGCATGAGCATAGGAGGACAGCAGATACACAGGCTTCCGAGTAGCTTTTTCTTTTGAACCCACACGTAAGAAGCTGACCTTTTCTCACATATAAAGGCTCTCCAACTTTCATTTTTCTTTCTTCAAGATTTGTGGCAGTCCCTTCGAGTTTATACGAATAGTGCCTGTCAGTGATGTTTTGTTCTCAAGCAATGCTTGCTAATGGCACCTTTGTATAAAAATTGTCCGTCACCAAATGATAACCTTTATTCAAGAGCCGACTCTTTTCCATGATACTCATAACAACTGTATGAGACAATCCCTTTCTGAACCGAAGCATAGAAATCCCTGCCTGAGTACAAGTCAATATGAAAACATAACCAGTATCTGCTTCACATAGCTCAAATTTCTTTATTCCGTACCTACTGTGGCGTTTATTTGGCATATACTGAATATACGCAAATCTGTTTCGCATGCCAATCATACTTTCATCAATAGACACGGTCTCCTTTGGCTTGTAGTGTTTCTTGAATAATTCATTACAAGAATCCAAAAATGGGCGTATTTTATGCCATGGATCAAAGTTTGGATCACCTCGAGGTTTTACTTTTGAACTGTCACTAACATGGAAAAATCTACTAATAAGGAGAAAATCATCACGTGACATTGTCTCTGAAAAAAAGGTATACGGGTTTCCCGACAGGTAGACCAATACTCTCTTTCATCCTTTACACCTAATAAGTCCCATCAACAAATTCAATCCTAAATATTTTTTTATTTTGTCCTCAGTCACAGGGTTCCAGCGACGAAATCGGCTGCGCTTGTGAGAAGCAATCCATTCAGTTTTGCTTGCAAATACGTCAGCTGCATATTTGTTCGTTTGTTTTACAATATTATCAATGACATTGTCAGTCAGGAACAAATAAAGGTATTGAATGGGCTGGGAATTTCTTGAGGCACACTAATTGGTCCTGTATGTCTTTCTGTAAAAACTAATTTCGCCGGCGAACTAATGTCTTCCGCGGTAGGCTCGTGTCCAGACGGATGCATGATCATAATCACCGATATCAGTATCACTATCACTTTCAACATCATATTCCTCACTTACGCTATCACTTTCAGAACCCTGACTTATGTCAAAATCATTGTCACTAAGTGACCAATCACTATCACTTCTTTCATTCGCCATTATTATGTAATTATATCAATAAATCACATAAAAAGTAAATTTCACGGCGCCGTCATGCAAAGAAAAACCGCGAAACTGACCAAAAAGTTGCGCAAGCGTATTATCATCTCATTTAAAAAAAAATTGAGGCATTGTGGCAATACTGTTTCTTATCTGTGTTCTGAATGGTTTACTTACCCTTATGACATCATGAAACCCCGCCTCCAACACCACCTGTTCTTGCCTTTCGTGATTTGAAATTAAAGCATCGCTGAAATCGACGATCGCATTTTAGTAGCACATAAAGCGCCGATTTTAGCGACGCCGCTTAAAATGGGTTAAAGTTAAGCCTTACCTTAAGTTTGGAAAGACAAAAATTATAATTTTGTTGTACAGTACTGTAATGTACATGCGTGAGGACTGTCATCTCAAGCCTCTACATGACTCACATTGAGAAATATTATGGGCTAATTGCAGCTACACAAGAACTAGGCCTAGATATGCACGCTGTTTTGCCTTCATGGATTCAGTCACTGATTCCCAAAGGTCATTAGGATGTTGGCACATCAAACTTGTAAGTCCCTAGGGAGCAACCCCACATTTGTGAAATCATAAGGACCTTCATTCATTTCATGAAGCATACTTGTAATTTGTTCCGACACAAAATACAAACCCTCGGTCCTTTACATTAGGAGATACTTTCAGGCGTAGGCTGGAAAACGGCCGTTGAACTTCAACAAGGTGGTTAGGCAGTTACTGTCCGGGAGGCGGGAGCACCGCCTGCCCGGATGTAAACATTCCAATTTGCTTTCGGCCGTCGTAGCGCACGGACGTTGTTCTTCGCTCTCTGCCTGACTGCATTTTTTCTTCATCATTCTTGGTGGGAATTTTCCTTTTTCATTTTTGTGTTATGGATAAATCATCTAAATCCTCCCATCCCCAGCGTGTATGTCCTGGGGTGGGAGGAAAAAATGTAATTCCTTTAGATCTAGAGTCGATGTGGACCCACACGCTCTCTGCACATCTTGCAGGGGCGGGTGTGTTCACGAATGACTCACTTGTAATGAGTGTTGTTTGTGGTCCTCCGAGCAATGGGGCAAGTTCGAAGGAGGAGATCTTACTGTCGAAGCCTACCAAGGAGTCGTCCGAGGAAATACGCTGGACGACCCACCCGGTGGTGGCGTTTCCAAGGTCGTTTCTACCTCCCAGCGAACTTCCTCTTCTTGCCCCTCTCCCTCGGGTGAGGATTCCCCCTCCCTTCCTCTTACGTTTCTTCGTTTGTGGAAGGGTGGGGAGAGTTGGACCGCTGCTTCATCTCGAAGTCTCTTCCTCTTCGGAGGGGAGTTTTTCCCCCGGAGCGGGTGGAGGCTTCTTCTATTAACCCGACTTTTGCTTCAGGTACCGGGCGCCTTCGATGGCCAGACGATGATACCAAGTTCACCCTGGCTGCACCGGGCCTACCTGGCTTCGGCTCTGGAGGGTTTGGCTCCCATGGCCCCCTCTCCAGTCACGACCCACACGGCAGCAACAGCCACTACCACGACTGTCACCTTCTCGCGTTTGTCCAGATGCCTGTGATTTCAGTTGCTTCGCATCTGGACACCCAGGTATCGGCGTCATCCGCCACCAGCACGCTGTTCCCTGCCACCTGGCTTTCTGGCACCATTCTCGCGCACTGGCCCTCCTCCTACATGGTGACGCCATCGCACCCGCATGTGACTGTTGCTGCCCCGTTGAACAACATGGCCTGGCCAATGGATCGGTTCCTTCCCTGTCTCTCCAGCCCGCCCTTCGTCTGCCTCAGTTCCTTTCCAGCGACCTGGCGCGCCCAGCACCAGATCTGCATGCGGGAGGGCGGCGCCTGCATCCCTGGCCCCGCCCACTGGTTCCTGGCTGACCATTCGCTGTCGCTGCCCAGGCAATTGCTGGTCCGAGCTCCGCCTCCTCTGCCCGGGTTGCACCTTCTGCTGTTGTGGCCCCTCCCGCTGTTCCTGTTCCTGCTGTTCCTGAGTCCGGTTTCGCTTTCTTGGATTGGGATCTGACTGCTTTCCTGAAGCAGATGGTGAAGAAGAAGAAGAAGAAGAGGTCTAGGAAGGTGTCGCTGCCGTCTTCATCTTCGCTTCATCTTCATCGTCGCCTGTCTGCTGCTTCTTCCTCTTCCTCTTCCAAGGCTTCGCGGCCAAGAAGAAGAAGTCTGTCTCTCCCCCAAGAAACCTCGTACTGAGATTTCTAAGGGTCTGCCTCCCTTCCACACAGAAGGCAGTGGGTTCTCTCGTTGGTTCTTCCCGATCTTCGGATCAGGGAACCGCTGTTCACCCTCCGGCCAGGGGCAGCGGGAACCAAGGGGTGTGCAGACCAAGGTCGGCACTCTCCCTTCTGTCCTAAGAAACCTCCTGCTTCTAAGGCCAGCGAGACCCGTTGGACTCTTCGCGGTTGCTCCAGTACCGGGTCTCCAAGGAGACCAGGATACCCCAGTCTGTTACGGTGGACACTTCTCCATACAGACCAGGGCGTGGGGCGAGAGAAAGAGCCGGGCATGCAGGTGCCCCTTCTTTTCCTGCTGGCACTCCATCCAGTGCCAGGTCAGGTTCCCGGGATAATGCTTCAGTCCCGAGGGGCCGGTGCATGGAGAAACAGGGAAGAAGTCCCTGCTCAGTCTTCCCGAGAGGCTTCGGCCTCGAAGAGTCTGGGGCGCGTCTAGAGGACAGCGCAAGTCACGCCAGCCAGCCGCTGCTCGACTCCTCCCAGTCCCAGGCCGCGCCCACGCGCCAGACTGGCTCAGGAGGCGACACGCGCGGCTCGGCTCGCGAGCCGCCTCTGTTCCTCGGGAGACCGTTTCACCTGGGATGAAACGTTCTCCTCGACCTGAGGGCCCGCCATCACCGCTGGTTGGTGACCGCCTGCCTACTGCCTCTACTGGTTCTGCCAGTAAGGCAGTGGGAGCGCCATCTTCCTCCCCTGTCCCCTCCGCTCCTCCTTCGGTCTCCTCCAAAGGGCGTGAGTCGGAGAGGAGGAACTCTGGAGAGTGTTCTCCCCAGAGTTCAACTGCATGGGGTATGTTCCTGGCTCGGTCCTGGCTCAACCAGGTCCTATGCCCGTGTAGTTCAGGAAGATCCTCAGGGTCTGCCGAGGTTCTCCCTCCTGCGGGAGAGTAGTTCGGGAGGACCGCACTTGAAGGACTTGAAGGTCCTCTGCCTCAGGATGCTGGACACCCGAAATACAGAGGACTTTTTCGGAGGTTATAGCGCTGATTCGTCGGCACAATGACCTCGGGAAGGGACCACGGCTTGTCTGTGGATTGTCCGTTGAGCCTCGAATCCTTCTGGGGTCCTAAGAAGGAACCCAAGGCTTCGTGGGGCTGCCGTGGTCCACGCTTGCTGAGGGGGTACTCATCAGGTGAACGGTCTTGTGTCTGGGCAAGACAGTTCCCTCGATCGAGCCGGAGAAGCTTCTTCCTCCCCTCTACCTCGCCAGAAGCGCTTTACTCTCCAATAGAAGGAGCGTTGCTGACTAAACAGGTTGACCCGGACCTGACTTCGCCTGATCCGGTCTTTCGTTGCAGCAATTGTCGGCAGAGAATGTTTCTCTCCCCAGCAAGAAGCTGCAACCCTGGAAGCCACCGCCATGGCGCCTTTCAGGCAGTCTCTGGCTCGATCTGTGGTCCTTCACAGTATCGAAGGTAGCCGCTTCCTCAGGCGCTTATCGCACCTGGGGAGGACTCTGCTTTGGGAGACTGTGCCAGTCTGGGAGGTAGGGCTATTTCCTACCTTGCCCACCAGACTGCAAACCTGTGGGCAAACTTGGTGTTAAAGCGACGCATCTCTCGCTTTGCCAAGTCTGTAGGTCCCGAGTCGGCAATCGCTCCGGAATGGACCGTTGCTGGGTTCCTCCTCTCTCTTCCCTAGAGAGTTGGTGGATGCCGCGTAGACAAACTGGGCGATGAGAACGACCGCTTGTCCACCAGGCAGTGGTTAAGACCTCCGGGTCTTCTCGTTCCACTGCAGCCAGGTCTTCGGCCAGGCTGGCCCTTCCTCGGCCCCCTGAAGTCCCAGTCTTTGAAGGGGTCCCGAGGAAACACCCAGCCTTCTTCTTCCTCTAGAAAGGGGTTACTCCTGTCCTTTCAGCCCCTTTCCAATCCGGTAGAGGGGCAAGGGTAAGAAGAAGAAGGGGAAACGCTTAGGGCGGCGTTCCCCCAGAAGCTGCCAAAGGTGGGGGTGCCTGTCGAGCCATTGGGCAACGTGGCAGCGACATGGAGCCGAGACCTGGATAGTGGATGTTCTTCGGGAGGGATATCTCCCTACCCTTCGAGTCTCGGCCTCCCCTCACCTACACTCCGGTCCATCTCCAAACTTATCTTTCAGGTTCGTTGAAGGACATCGCACTACAGCAAGAAGTGCAAGCCATGCTGAGCAAGAATGCTGTAGAAGTCGTGTCGGACCAGTCTCCAGGCTTTACAGCCGGATCTTTCTCGAGAGAAGGCATCAGGGGATGGAGACCAGTCATGACCTCTCTCCCTTTGAACCGCTTTCCTTCGCCAGACTCGGTTCACGGCGGAAACAGCACGATCGGTGCTGGCCTCCATCAGGGAGAACGACTTCATGCTTTACGGTGGACTTGAAGGATGCGTATTTTCAAATACCCATCCATCCGCCCTCGCGCAAGTACCTCGCTTTTTCCTCGGGAGTCGGTCTTCCAATTCAGGGCACTTTGTTTGGGCTCTCGACCGCTCCCAGGTGTTCACGCAGTGTTCTCTCGTGTCAGCTTGGGCCCACTCGCACGGGATACGTCTTCTGAGGTATCTCGACGACTGGCTGGTCCTGGCGAGCTCCTCGCCGCAGGTTGCTACAGGACAGGGATCGCCTCCTCGAGTTTTGCCGGGATCTAGGGATCGTGGTAAATCTGGAGAAGTCAGATCTCACCCCAAGCAGAGGACGAAATACCTGGGCATGCTGATAGACACGGTGGCAGCAAAAGTCTTTCCTCGGACTCGTATCAGCAAGTTCAAGGAGGCAGCAGTTGTTCCTGTCTCCACAGGAGCAACAAGCTCGCAATGGCAAGTCGCCATCGGTCACCTGTCGCCATTAGAAAAGCTAGTTCCTCACGGGCGTCTTCACTTGCGGTCTCTCCAGTGGAGACTAAAGGGAGCTCTGGTCCCAGTCCCGAGACTTCAGTCCTTCCTCATTCCTCTTTCCGAGGAAGTGAGAAAGGACCTCCACTGGTGGTTGGACGACAGGAACCTCTTAATAGGAGTATCCTGCATACTCCCCTCCGACATGCTTCTGTTTTCGGACGATCGACCGAGGGATGGGGCGCACACCTGGAGGAGTTGCTGACTTCGGGAGTGTGGCACCGAGACGACAAGCACCTTCACATCAATATTCTGGAGCTCAAGGCAGCCTTCCTGGCTCTCCAGGAGTTCCAGGATCGAAAGATGGGACACTCCGTGGTGTTGATGAGCGACAATACCACGGTAGTGGCATATGTCAACAAGCAGGGGGACTGGTGTCCCATCAGCTTCATCAGTTGGCAATGCAGGTGCACGAGTGGGCAGTAGCTCACTCGGTAGAGCTGTCAGCCAGATACATTCCAGGCAAGAGGAATGTAGTGGCAGACAAGCTCAGCCGCCAGAGCCAGGTGGTAGGGACCGAATGGTCCTCCATCAGAAGTAGCGGAAAGGCTGTTCGACCTGTGGGGGCGCCCAGTGATAGACCTGTTCACCACCCGCACAACAGAAAACTTCAGGTCTTCTGTTCGGTCGTGCGGACCCATGGGCCGCTGCGGAGGACGCCTTCCAACATCCGTGGGACAACCTCGACACGCATGCCTTTCCTCCATTCTGTCTGATTCGGCCGGGTAATCAGCCAAGTGATGATCACCCCGAATCTCAGAATGACTCTGGTGGCACCCAAATGGCCACAGGCCAATTGGTACCCGACCTGCTAGCTCTCCTCTCCGAGGCACCGAGAGAGATTCCCCCCTGGCCCAACCTTCTGTGTCAACCTCACGCACAGCGGTTCCACCTGGCAGTGCATTCCCTGTGTCTTCACGGCTGGAGGTTATCCACCATCTCTTTGCGAGCGAGAGGCTTTTCACGCCAGCGCAACAGAGATGGCAGGATACCTCAGAAGATCCTCCACTGCTGTATACCAGGGAAAGTGGTCCGTCTTCTGTGGTTGGTGTCGAGAAGGGGTATCTCTCCGGTCAGAGCTACTGTTCAGCAGGTCGCGGACTTCCTCGTCTTCCTTTCTCCGAGAAGCTTCTCTCCATTTCAGCAGTAAAGGCTACCGCGCCGCACTCGGCCTAGTCTTGCGGCTGAAAGGAGTAGACATCTCTTCCTCTTTCGAGATTTCTCTACTCATGAGAAGCTTGAAGGTCTTGCCCACCCAGGGACCTCAGGCCCCTGCGTGGGATGTGACTCGTTCTAAGGAGCCTGACTGCACACCTTACGAGCCTTTAAGAGAGTCGTCAGACAGGATCTGACCCTCAAGACCGTTTTCTTGCTTGCCCTGGCGTCGGTGAAGAGAGTTGGCGAACTTCATGGACTTTCCTTGATGTAAAACACTCAAGGGGATGGGGATCAGTTACGCTCGATTTCATCCCGGATTTTGTAGCGAAGACTCAGAATCCTTCGGTCCCTGACGCACGGTTCGAGTCCTTCACGATCCTCCCTAGAGGACTTCGTAGATAATGATCCAGACGAGATGCTACTGTGTCCTGTTAGGGTGCTGCGGCGCTATCTGAAGAAGACTCGCACCTCCGGCCTGAGTGTCGACGACTCTTCGTTAGCACCGCTCGACCAAGAAAGAAGTGTCCAAGAACACCATCTCTTTTTGGCTTCGTGAGACAATAAGGAGAGCGTGCTCTGCTGCAGGAGAAGACGACACGTGCGCTTCGTCCGAGAGCTCACGAGGTCCGCAGCATTGGTCCATCCTCGCATTCGGAAGAATATGTCGGTACCACAGGTACTGAAGGCAGGTGTGTGGTCCCGACAGACTACCTTCACTTCCCTTCTACCTCCGGGATGTTGCACATAAGTCCTTGGACACTTTTTCCTTGGGTCCTGTGGTGGCTGCTCAACAAGTTGTGTAGCTTATCCAGCTCCCCTAACGGGACAGGTTGCA
The DNA here is from genome assembly GCF_040412425.1 of Macrobrachium rosenbergii. Lineage (NCBI taxonomy): Eukaryota > Metazoa > Arthropoda > Malacostraca > Decapoda > Palaemonidae > Macrobrachium > Macrobrachium rosenbergii. The sequence continues at coordinate 895,546 of NC_089781.1, read as the reverse complement.
TCTCGCCTATGTTGTACGGTTTAAGGGATTGGGGAGATGTTTGTTGAGTGACTGGCCTCTTTTCCTTCTCCTATCCTAAGCTCTCTTCCCACGGGCAGGGCGGACGTGCCCGCAAGCTGGACCGGGCGACGAGGCAGGTAAGCACATAACGTGAGCTTCCGTTCTATTTCCTTTCAGGTTATAGAAGCAACCCCCACTCCTTTCTCTTGCAAGGAGGAAGGAGTAATGACTTTGAGACAAACCCAATGCTTGTATTTGCCTTATTGTCATCCGACGTCATTTCTTCCTAGCCTACTTTGCATGAACTGACGTTTCCTCTTTCATGCAAAGGGTCCACAAGTCTGACATAGATCTTGCGTTTCTACAACCCATCTTTTGTCAGAGGTGATTTTTTCCCTTCCTCGCTCTTACGACCAGGAAGGGAAGACAAGGTGGTGAACTCCAGTCAGTTCAGAGAGACTTTTCAGATTCCTCCTCCAATCAGTAAGTCTCCTAATGTAAAGGACCGAGGGTTTGTATTTTGTGTCGGAACAAATAACAATTTTTGAGTAAATTGTATTTTTCCTAACTATACAAACCCGAGGTCCTTTACAGTTATGCCCACCTCATGCCACCCCTCAATCTGTACATGGGCCGAAAGGCAAATTGGAATGTTTACATCCGGGCAGGCGGTGCTCCCGCCTCCGGACAGTAACTGCCTAACCACCTTGTTGAAGTTCAACGGCCGTTTTCCAGCCTACGCCTGAAAGTATCTCCTAATGTAAAGGACCTCGGGTTTGTATAGTTAGGAAAAATACAATTTACTTTCAAAATTGTTATTTTGTTAACAAGAGAGAATAGACTTCATATATGGAAGTCACGATTGAAGTGAAGCTCTGCAAGTAAAAAGTGGAAGGAGACAGGAAATAGGCTATGTGCCAACCTGCAACTTGTCTTATTATTTGTTTCCCCTCAAGTGCTTGGGTAGGCTGGGATGGAAATAACATAGAAGGACAGTGTTTTTGCCAAAAGTATGTATCATAATAAATGAAAAGTAAAAATTGGTTGGAAGAACAGAAGTATCGTCAGTTTAAAAATGCTGCAGTATTAGCATTTAGGATGTGTTTGTATAATGGTACATTTAAGTTCGTTATTACTAAGATAGAAATAAGAAACTATGGTTTTAGGTCCGTATCAATTGTCTCATTGATCTTAAAAAGTTTAGCATCCAGTATAAATTAAAAAGACAAGTACAGGTATTGTAAATTCTTCAAATGCCTAGTTGGGATGAGTTGAGCAAGATGGAGCTTACAGTCAACCCCCTTCTCTGAGCTGAGTAGTGTCACCACAAGAAGATTTATCTTTACAATTTAAACAAATCGAATCATAGGACTCCCAGATGTAAGCCTGACTTTAGCAAAATAAAACACACCCTTTGTAACGACAGTGGGCCGTTATGCAGGTTCTTTAACATACTCAGGGCGGGGCTGTCATGACTGACGGCAGATGCAACAAACAAAGGAGGGGAAAACAACAAAACAATAAAGAAAGCTTAAAATTAATTTATTTACAAAAATTTACAAGTGAGTCAGGTCTGGTAAAAAGATAAAACCATAAATACAAAATGAAACAAAAGGCAGCTCTAAAACAAAATCAAGTTAAATAAACAAAAAGTAGCTGTAAGAAAAAAGGCAAAAATAAACAACAGCAGGCAGAAAAAAACAAACATACGTCCCTCCATCGGGCACCAAGACAGCCCTCAGCTGCACAACAGGGACAAAACCTCAACCAGAAAACCCGATGGAGACGCCAGGACAGCCTCACGCTGTCATCAAAGATGAGCAGCTCGTGGTCACACGACTACTCATGGTCACACTCCACCTCTACGACGTGCTCCACCCGTGGCGTGCTCCAATTTGCTGCTCAAAAACTCACCAACGCCGACTCCAAAAACTGCCTGCTGCTGCTGCCACAGCCGCTACCTTCGCTGCCCTACCAGACCCGACTGCAGACAGAAAAACGGCAGCTCACCACGAAAACATCAAAACAAAAAAACTTGAAGGTAAGGAGGCAGCAATCCACAAAGGGAACGAAACCAGTTCCCGAAAACCATCACTTAACGTGACACCCTTTCAAATGATAAATTGGAAAGAATTATAGGATGCAAGTGGAGGTTAATGGCTGTGGGGTCTAGCCTAAGCTTAAAGGATATTACTTGTTCATATGAGTGAGAAGGAAGGCCCTACATGTTATGTCACCTGGAAAGTGGATGAATGTAAAGGATACTACTCAGTGTACAAAAGGTTAATAAAAGGAAAAGAAGCAAATTGAATGTCGAGGAAAGATTTTCTTCTAAACCAAAAGAAAAGGGGGAAAAAAGTTACCTCATGATGTCCCTTTCCTAAAATAACATGAGAAAGAAGGAACAAGAACACATACACGTGCCTTGAGTAAATGTGCAACTCCTTGCTCATACACAATAACCACAGTTGTAGGTACTTCTCTGAGCCTTGTAAAGGGGAATGTGATTACACATGATGAAGGACAGTCTTACAGAATAAGCTACCGTAGTCATGTGGAAATTAAAGTACTGTAATAGAATGAGAATGTCAACCTAGTTGCTTTTCTCCCAGTAACTGGTTTAGTGATTTAAAAGTGATTTAATCTGCCAAATTGGTGGAAAGGAAGTATGGTAAGGTAGCCATTGTACACCTTTTAAATTTAAATAGACACCTCCTGTACACCAATTCATAAGATTACCGTATGATATGACACAATACTTGTACTGTATTTGTATAATGCAGGTTGTATTAAAATGTAGAAGGTTAATCTTTGGTTTAATGACATAACACAGTACAGGATTTTATACACAGTAATTGTAGTACAGGATATTACAGTACATGTATTTAGTTTGTATGTCCTGAAATTAGTGAAACAAAGAGTCTAAACTGTTATGTCAGGCAATTATAAATTTAGAGTAATTAGAAGTTATATAATTTTAAACTTCATTATTATTTCTATTAATCTTTCTCAAACAGTTTATTTCAGCATGTTACTCATCTTCTGTTGCTCCAAAAGTTTTGGAGAAAATTCGCAACATAGGAATATCAGCTCATATTGATTCTGGGAAGACTACATTAACAGAACGAATTTTATTTTACACTGGACGCATTGATGAAATGCATGAGGTACGTTTAGTGTTGCTGCAAGGTCTGTATCACACTGTGTTGCTAACTTGTTGCGTGTGTGAAATTGTAACCTTTTCAGATTATACCTTTAATCTTGCATTTAAAAATTTTTTAAAATTGATTTTGATATTTTTGCAGCATGCAAGTTCTTTCAGTGGTTAAAGCCTCTCACTCCAGAGCAAATGTAGAGATGTTGCTTGGGTCTTTGATGATTAAAAAATTTGGGTCCTTTAGAAGGCTGTACAGTACTGAAATTTAGGACCCTTCACCATAAGCACAGTTCTGTATCAGTGGTTAGATAACTCTAGTATTTGGTGATAGAGAATTCCTTTTGGATATAATGAGTCTTTCAATACCACTTTCCTGTATATTTTTTGCTGAGTGCCCCATTTACTTTTTTTGTTCTTATTTTGGCAAGCTTACTTGCTTATTTAAGTTTTGCTTAATACTGTATTTGCCACTGAATGGTTTCTGCAAATCACAGTTTTTATTGGGCTTACCGTCTTGAAATCTTCTAGTTTGAGTTTGAGAGGTAGTTATTTGTTTATTTGGGTTTCTCAGAATTTGTGTTGTTCCAACACAAATATGAACCTACGCTTTCATATATGGAGTACTTGTGCTCTCAGCCACAGTCCACTGATTACTCTCCATCTATGAAAGTGTAGGTTCGTATCCTAGGAAAAATACAAATTACATTGAATTTTGTGTATCGTATCCTGTTAACTTTGACATATGCATTATTTTAATACTGTAGTTACCAAATTCAGTTTGTTTTTTCACAGGTTCGTGGAAAAGATGGTGTGGGCGCCATAATGGACAGCATGGAACTGGAAAGACAACGAGGAATTACAATTCAGAGTGCAGCAACATACACTACGTGGAAAGATTATAATATCAATATTATTGACACTCCAGGTATAAAGTACAAATTTTCAGTAGATTGACATCAAAGAGAGAGAGCACACTTAATTTACACTTTTGTGCATAACACGCAACATTTTCTCTTTATGCTGCAGGCCAACTGTGTCACCCTTGTTGCATGTGGAAGTTTCTTGGATCTGATGTATGTGCTCTTAGTGTTTGCTAATTCCACTTCCTCTCCAGGTGTCAGATAGATAGTATATCCCTTGGGGATTTATCTTGTTATAACTTATGGGTATTTCTCATCCTATCTTCCAGCATGTTACATGAGCCTTCCATTTTTCATGCTCTGAAGTTATGCAGCATGGTAACTTTTGATCTTTCTAATTTTAAAAGAGATTTATTTATATAAAAAATTTTTGCCTGGCTTTAAATACTGTATATGTATCTTTTATACCATTCAGAACTTAGGGATTACATGTAAGTTAATGTTGGACATTATATTGAAATGATGAAAACTGCGGAAGCTGTGTAATAAGAATTACCTCTAGCCGCAATTGTGGATTTTCACCTTTTAACTCAACATAATCTTTGCCTGTAATCCATGTCTTTTGATCGTATTTTCTTAATATGTATACAGTATTCAATTTTTTACTTTTCATTCTTTTATGTCGGTGTTTTGCTACCTTCTTTGGATGCTGAAATGTTTGAAATGAATATATACATTGCCAAGAAAATTATTACCGTTATAGAGTTGTATCTCTTGAGTTGTATAGTGACAGATAAAGACAGTATTCTGACTTCTTACATATTCTAAGTTACAGTTTTATTTGGATGTTGCATTTTGAGTTTCAGATGTTGTTATAAATAAAAAGGCCCACATAACATTGTATGTGAATAGCAGGTGAGTTGCATATTCAGTGAAGCATATGAGAGAGAGAGAGAGAGAGAGTCAGTCAATCAATCTGCTTGACATCATGAAATTTTGATAGACTTTTGAAACTGAGGGGTGCACGTTCTCACATGTACACTCAAATACAAAGTCGTTTGCATTGTCCCCCCTGGCCTGAGGTATGGTGCTGTTTGTCTTGTATTTCATCTGGTACCCTTTGTCTCTTCCATCTTAGTTGTACAGCTACAACTTTTTTTAATGACAGTTGTTCCATAACTTATGAATAAATTTCTTGACCCACCTGTTATCTTGAAATTTGATGTAGTGGTCTGGTTGGGCAAATTTATGATAATTATGTTGTTGCCTATTTACATCATATAATAATTGGCTCTTACTGTGTTAATGTGTGTTATTTCATGGCTATACAGTAAACAGTATCATGTATAAGCACTCAGTATAACCTGTTAATTGAGGTTTGCCTGACAGGTAGCCCACCTGCCATGAGTAATGTAGATGATAGTTCTGTGTAATCATAATGGGGATGATTATAGCAATTGCATAATCAATTGTGGTTGCTCTCATGCTCTTTATTTTTTCCTCTCATATCACATATCAGAAATTTGCATTTGTGAATTGCCTATCATTGACTTTTCTCTATTATGAAATTTGCTGGAATCTTCTGCATTGAATTGCATTTAATAATATTTGCCTAATCATGTTGGCTTCTGTTGTGTTGATTTTTCGTTCTCATTTAATATAACCTTTAGTATCATTACACCAGTTGTTTAAGTGGTTAGAGTGTATGTATTGGGGAAAAATAGGGCATGAATAGGAAATTTGATTTTCGTTTCCAAAAACTTGTCTGAAATTAAGTTTTGTCTTTCAGGTCATGTTGACTTTACTGTAGAAGTGGAACGAGCGTTAAGAGTCTTAGATGGAGCAGTATTAGTTCTTTGTGCTGTAGGGGGTGTACAGTCACAAACAATGACTGTAAACCGCCAAATGAAGCGCTATAATGTTCCTTGTCTTGCATTTATCAATAAGTTAGACCGTACAGGTGCAAACCCTTATCGTGTCTTGAATCAGTTAAGGTGAGTCGTTTCTTCATGTCTCAGTATTATATTATATCTTGTAATTTTATTTAAGTAACTTACCAAGTAATTACTTAGCTATAGATTTCACTTCCAAGTAATTACTTAGCTGTAGATTTCACTTGCGTGGCAAACCCTAAATTCAAAATATCACTCCAGCTCTCTCACTGCATCGTAGGTGACAAGCATCACTCCACCACATGGGTTGGTTTGTAACAACACTAGTTGGAGGCTTCATTATGATTTTGTGGCACAGGTGATAAATTTGCATGTGTCATGCAGCAGACCTGTATTTTCACTGCCTGTGTTTCAAATGATTTTTTCGTTGGAAGTCGGTGAAGCATTATCGCTTTTGTTTATCCTAGTTACTGATCTGTTATTAGTCCTTCAGATTAACCTTTGTTTCTTTTAATTTTGTCAATTCAGGCATCTCTGGGACCCCGATATTTAGCCAAGTATAGCTATGATGAAATGGCGTTCTCGTCGAGTCAGAGTTTAGACATCGCATATCAGAGTGATGATAATATAGATAAGGATATATCTATCGTATATTATGGAATTATTTATTGTATATTATGGAATATCTTTTTCATTTAGTTATGTTTGTTTCAAGTGCTTCCGGCCTTCGTTATGGTAGCAAAGGATGTGAGTTAGGCTAGCTAGCTTTGCTGGCTGTCTCAAGTGGCCGCCAATCTTACGGGAATTTCTCCATACATCCAGATTCAGTCACAACAGCATATCAAACTTATGACGATATTCATGGGGAGATATTTTTCGTATATTACAGAACATCCCTTTCATATAGTTATGTCTAATTGTTAGAATTATTGGTACTGCGCCAGGGCAAGGGCATTCATTCGATAGGTGTCTTGTCAGTGATCAGGCATATCCTCCGCTGAAAGACTTCCACTGATGGAGAGGCGGCCTTGGCTCAACCGCTGTGCCACTACAGGTTAAGATGAGCATCAACCAGAGGCAGTATTCAACTGCAGTAGCTCTCTAACCAAGTAAGGTAATGACAAGCATTGTTCTCAGTTGTGGCCATCCTTTCTGTTTCGAAGTCATTATCACACTTATTGTTGTGGAACAGAATATGTCTTCACCCCACCTCCCTTTTCATTGTGGGATTCAGCTAAGTAATTACTAGGTAAGTTGCTCATATTAAAATAACATTTTTATAATAAAATAAAGTTTTGTATATACTTACCAAGTAATTACTGAATCAGAGCCCTCCCTCCTCCCCTCTTTTGGACATATCAGCAAATCATAATGACGCCTCGGACAAGTGTTGTTACCAGCCAGCCAGTGTGGTGGAGTGGAGCTTGTCACCTACAAGGCACTGGCACGATATTTTGAATTTAGGGTTTGCCGCGCAAATGAAATTACTTATAGCTAATAATTATTTGCTAAGTATACATAAAACTTTATTTTATATAAGTAACTTACCCAGTAATTACATAGCTATTAGTTTCTTTTAAACGGCAGCTCAAAATTTTGAAATTGTTGGTCATGCTAGTTTGTTTTGGTTATGGCGATGTTCCCTGCCCACTTTTGGGTGTAAAGAAGGTACAACATAGTAAAGAGCTTCAATTTGTTCCTGCCGGCTGTGGTTGAAGGACTGTGGTTGGCAGCAGCTCGAATTTTGGAATTTATACTTTGCTGCTTGTTTGCCATATCTTCAATTGGTGAAGTATTTGTTTTCGTAGCCTTTTGGCATAATTAAGAGTGTTAGATGAATTTTGATCATTGGTTGACGACTCTTTGCCCGTTTTTTTAACTTGTATTAGACTTTTCTAGGATGTCTGACACTAGTAGTTCTAGTATTAGGTATTGCAGCAAAGGCTGCAATACTAGGCTAACTAAAGAATCTTACGACTCGCAAACATGTTCAGTAGATTTATGTTGTGAGGAGTGTAATGACTGGGATATTAAGAAGTGGAAGACTTTAGATGCACATCTCAAGAAACTAGCTAGAGATAGGAAGAGGAAATCTATGGCTAGGGAATCTAATAAAGCTTTAGCTAGTCAGGATTCATCTGCTAAGTCGGATGCAATTGCTCCTGTAATTTCTTCTGTACCATTCCATCTCCTCCACCTGTGCAACCCTCTCCTTTACCTAGCTCGCACGTTTCCGACCCCAACACCATCACTAGTCTGGAGTCGAAAATTGACACTCGTTTCGAGTTGATTGTTCAATCGATCGCTAAATTAGCGTCGTCGGTGAAAGTGCTAATGGACAAAAGTGAGTCAGAGCACCCCGTGGCGCCCAGTGCAAGTGCAGTGATGGTGGAGGTGGTGGCTGTTTGGTCTGCCGATTCTCCTAGGCCAAGGTCCCTAACATACTCCCCAGCACCTGGGAGGAGTCAAACTGGCAGCCTAAGGGAGGTCGGTGGAGTCTGCCCCCGAGCAGTCTCTCCCTTGGTTCAGTCTGTTGATGAATCCCAGACTGCAACCAAAGGCCGTTGGAAAGGCCTTCAAGTGAGCGCTCATTGTATGTTCTCCAGCTCTGAATATTTTAGTCCCAGGTACGCACAGCGCTGTGCGGACAAGTCACACCCACTGAAAAGGCGTGCAGTGGAGTTTGAGATTTCTTCCCCTGTTCCTTGTAAGAAGAGCAAGAATTCAGAGCGCCCATCTTGTAGTCATTGGGACACCCTGGAACAATTCTCTTTATCTTCTTCAAATGACGATCGTAATCACGGTTGAGCGTCTTGTAGCACGGAGATGTTCTTCGTCAAATAAAGAAGCGACTGCATCAGAAGTTGCGCACACAGCGCCTTCATCTCTACAATCAACCCCAAGTGGCCAGCAACTAGTGTTGTAGTACCCAAGCTCCCGTTTGCGGTTGAGCACCCGCTGGTGCCCGTTCTCCAACAGGTTTCGTCTCTGACTCCCATTTCGACAGTGCCCCCCGAGCGCCTATTGCGCCTGCTCCTCCACCGCTTCTTAGTAGTGTCGTCTTGGACGTTGTTCCGCCGCCAGTTGACCCGATTCAGAGCAAACTGGATAATATTCTCAGTTTGCTTCAGAAGGCTCCTCCTACAGCTCAGATGATAGCGGACTTATCTTGTTCCAGAACAAGATGCTCCTTCGACGGCATACTGTGCGCTGTTGAAATTTCTGTTAGCGACTTATCGTAGCTTCTTTTCACCAGCTACTCCCTCCGTTCCTGCTTCGACCTTCTTTATGGAAGCCCCCCTCAGTCAGCCCTTTGAAATTACCGAAATTAGTTGTTTCCTCTTTAGCAAAGAAGGCACTGGATGAAGTAGAAGTGTGGTTTTCTGAGAAGAGGGAACAAGGCAAAGCAGAGGTCAAGCTACAGGTTTTATGCGACTGGAGAAGCTCCTTCCCTGGGGAGTCTCTGCCTCCTCTCAGGGAGACTTCTCCAGCCTTATCACTCGGCTAGAGGTCAGCTTTCTCCCTCAGCCAAAATTATGTTTCTCGCCTCGAACTTGTGCACCTTCTTAAAAATATTTTTAAGGTGTTCAAGTGATGAGCTTCCTTGACTCAGGCGGTGGCACTCTGGTGCGCAAACTTAGAGAGTGTTTTGCTACCTCAAGAAATCTCGCGTCAGATCTCTTGGGAGTACTTTCCTGTATTGACAGGGGCGTTTGCGATAGTACGCAGGAGTTAGCCAGTCCGTACGCCATGGGTATTCTTAAGAAGAGGGAGCTTTGGTGCTCCTTTACTTCGAAAGGCGTCACTCTGTCTCAGAGACCAACCCTCCTATTCTCCCCCTTGGACAAGACGTATCTTTTTCCACAGGCTACAGTACTGAACATCGCCTCTGATGTGCAGAAAAAGAACACTCAGGACCTGCTCTCCCAGATTTTTGTCTCCGCTGCAACCTACTCCCTTTTGGAGCTCCCGTTCTAGATCCCAGACTAGAACAAGAACTTATACCCATTTCCCACAGCGTTCCATCAAGAAGTCCTCTTCCAAGTTGTACTCCAAGAGATGAAAACATAGTCCTCTGTACTCAGGTAAGAGCATGGTTCCTTCACTTTTGGGAACGGTGGGAACAAAAGGGAATGGAATCTTGGATATTGTCTGTCCTGAAGGAGGGCTACACTATCCCCTTTTTGAACAAACTTCTAATCTGCAAGCCTGTCGAACTGACAGCTTACTCTCCAGGCTCAGAGAGATTTTCTGCTCTCTTGCTAGAGATCGAGTCCCTTGTTCAGAAAGAGGCTATGGAGGTAGTAGAGGGCATTCATTCTCCGGGATTCTACAACCGTCTCTTTGTGGTGCCCAAGTCACCGGGCACTGGAGACCCGTTTTGGACGTAAGTGCTCTAAATGTCTTTGTCAAAAAGACAACATTCAAGATGGAAACAAACCATTCGGTCCTTGCATCCATTCACCAGGGAGGATGGATGGCGTCCATCGACATGCAGGACGTGTACTTTCACGTTCCAGTACATCTGACTTTGAGACAGTACCTCAGGTTTGTGTTTCAGGGCAAGGTGTTCCAGTTTTGGGCTCTTTGCTTCGGTCTCTCAACAGTGCCGCAAGTGTTCACCAGGGTATTGGCTCCCCTAGTGAAATGGCTTCATTTGATGGGGATGAAGATCTCCTTATATCTAGACGACTGGCTACTACGTTCCCGCTCGAAAGCTCAATGTACGAAGGACATTCGCAGGACTCTTCCCTTGGCTCAAGAATTGGGCCTTTTCATCAGCCGGGACAAGTCTTTCCTGGTGCCTTCTCAGGAGATTCCTTATTGAGGGATGATGATCAGCTCTCATGATTTTTGGGTTTTTCCAGTCCTGAAGAGAATAGAAAAGTGTCTCCAGACACTGGAAGAATTTTGGAATCTAAACTTTTGCTTGGCCAATCAGTGGATGAGTCTTCTAGGTACCCTATCATCCATGGAACAATTCGTCACTCTGGGAAGACTCTACCTGAGACCTCTCCAGTTCTTCCTCAGAGCCAGCTGGAACAGGAAAAAGTTTCAGGACTCGTTCATGTTCCCAATAACAATGGAAATCAATGGAATTCCAGGAGGAGACTGTCAGAAGGGAAATCTCTTCATCCTTTAAACCCCAGCCTTGAGTTCTTTTCAGACACATTAAACCTAGGGTGGGGGAGCTCTTTTGGGATTAAAAGAAGTGTCAGGGACCTGGTCTCAGGAACAGCAAAACTGGCACATCAGCGTAAAAGAATTACAGGCGATATTTCTGGGTTTACAGTGCTTCACTTCAGAAATTCGGGGGAGGACGGTAGCAGTGCATTCATACAACAAGACGCCACTGGTGTACATCAAGAAACAAAGAGGAAGCCAGTCTTTCTCCCTGTACAAAATGGCAAGGGACCTTCTTCTTTGGTTACACCAGAACAACACTCAAGTATCAACACATTTTATCCAAGGGAGACTCAACGTTCTCATGGACGAATTGAGCTGTCAAAGACAGACCCTGCCCACAGAATGGACATTAGACCCGTTGGTTTGTCTGGGTCTGTGGAAGCTCTGGGGGAAACCCATGATAGATTTGTTCGCGTCCACCAGAAATCACTGACTTCCTCTCTTCTGCTCACCAGTTCCAGATCCCTTGTCATGGGCAACTGATGCAATGTTGCAGGATTGGTCCAACAAAGATCTGTATGCCTTTCCCCCATTCAGTTTAGTGAGGCAAGTCATCAACAAATTCTGGTCTCATCAGAACTTATCCATGATCTCGATAGCCCCCTTCTGGCCAGCAAAAGAGTGGTTCCCGGCTCTTCTAAAACTCCTTGCAGACTTCCCGAGACTGCTGCCACAGAAGCAACAACTCAGGCATCCTCATTTCTGTTGGTTCCACCAAAACCTGTCTTCTCTGGCCCTAACAGGGTTCAAACTGTTAGGCGACTGCTCCAAAAGAAGGGCTTTTCAAGAGCGGCTGCAGACGCAATTGCGAAGTGTAGAACACAGTCTTCAGGTAATGTCTACCAGGCAAAATGGTCCATCTTCAGGCCCTAGTGCAGACAAAATAACATGTCCTCCTCTGAGACCTCTGTAGCAGAAATAGCGGACTTCCTTCTGTTCCTACGCTTTTCCATATATCTGAAGGACTTTCCAGCTCAATCATTAAAGGATTACAGAGCTATGCTTAGCTTTTTCCGGGTGGACTTATCAAACCAGTTTGTCTGACTTTATTCAGTCCTTTGACACCAAAACACTAAAAAAAATCTTTGCTGCCTGGAGCTTTTTTTAAATATTCATGGAAAAATAATTATAGGCCTAGTTTTTCATCGCGAAAAAATGGTTTTAAATCACGCCGCACTTGAGGGATGCTGGGAGTTCACGGATCAAGCTGTTGTTTTGTTTATAAGCGTCCACCCAGACGCCAGAGTGCGCCGAATCTCCTCCTTCCCGCACCAGAAAGCATCAGCGCCGATCGTCCGAGAGCGATTTTTTGACGCATCCGTGTTTTGCAGAACTTTGGCGAGTGTTTGCGTGTTTGTGAGGCAACAGGACGTTTGCAGAGATGTCCCAACGCCGTCAGGACCGTGAAAGGCGATATTGCCTGTCGGTAGTGAGCGTGTGAGACGAGTTTTAGACTGGGATACTGGAGAGGGACCAAGCACCCAAGATGACCCAGCTTCTCAACGCCGTGTTGTGCGGCCACGCAGACCGAAGGGGACCAAGGACCACATCCCCGTGCCTTTACGACCCCTAGGAAGCATCGGGTGTTCTGAGGGGCATCCATAAATTTTTGAAAAAACTTTCCTTCGCTGAAAATCCTGGCATTTCTTGAGTCACCTTGTTGTAATTTTTTCGCCATTTTATATTATTCGTTATATAAAATGTTATACATCAAAATGTGCGCAATTTCATGTAGAATAGAGCAAAAAATAAATCATTCTTTTAGCTTTTAACAGTTTTGAAATATTTTCATTTAAATCACGATAACTGACAAAATTTTAACATTCGGTCAATTTTGACTCGACCGAAATGCTCGAAAAACGCAATCGTAAGCCAAAATTCTTACATTCTAGTAACAATCAATCATTTACCTTTATTCTGCAACAAACGGAAAGTCTCCAGCACAATATTTTGACTTATGGTGAATTTTTGAAAAAACTTTTTCCTTCGCTCTGCAAAAAAATCCTAGCATTTCTTGATTCACATTGTCGTAATTTTTTCGCCGTTTTATATTATTCGTTACATAAAGTGTTATACATCAAAATGTGCGCAATTTCATGTAGAATACAACAAAAAATAAATCATGCTTTTAGCTTTTACCATTTTTGAAATATTTTCATATAAATAACGATAAATAGAAAAATCAACCTTTTGGTCAACTTTAACTCAATCGAAATGCTCGAAAAACACAATCGTAAAGCCAAAATTCTTACATTCTAGTAACAATCAATCCTTTACCTTCATTTTGCAACAAACGGAAAGTCTCTGGCACAATATTTCGATTTATGGTGAATTTTTGAAAAAAACTTTTTCCTTCCATCTGCGCACGCGAACTCCGCTAAAAATCCTAGCATTTCTTGAGTCACCTTGTCGTAATTTTTTCGCCATTTTATATTATTCGTTACATAAAATGTTATACATCAAAATGTGTGCAATTTCATGTAGAATACAACAAAAAATAAATCATGCTTTTAGCTTTTACCATTTTTGAAATATTTTCATATAACGATAAATAGAAAAAAATCAACCTTCGGTCAACTTTAACTCGATCGAAATGCTCGAAAAACACAATCGTAAGCCAAAATTCTTACATTCTAGTAACAATCAATCCTTTACCTTCATTTTGCAACAAACGGAAAGTCTCTGGCACAATATTTCGATTTATGGTGAATTTTTGAAAAAAACTTTTTTTCCTTCCATCTGCGCACGCTTGAACTCCGCTAAAAATCCTAGCATTTCTTGAGTCACCTTGTCGTAATTTTTTTTCGCCGTTTTATATTATTCGTTACATAAAGTGTTATACATCAAAATGTGCGCAATTTCATGTAGAATACAACAAAAAATAAATCATGCTTTTAGCTTTTACCATTTTTGAAATATTTTCATATAAATAACGATAAATAGAAAAAAAATCAACCTTCAGTCAACTTTAACTCGATCAGAATGGTAAAAAAATGCAATTGTAAGCTAAAAACCTTACAGTCTAGTAATATTCAATCAATTTCCTTCATTTTGAAACAATTGGAAAGTCTCTAGCACATTATTTCGATTTATGGTGAATTTTTGAAAAAACTTTATTTTACGTCTGCTCGATACGAATTCATTCATCATTTTGTGATAATATTTTCTCTGTGTTGCTCTAGTCGTTTTACAATCTGTTATATACCAAAATCATCGCAATTTAGTGTACAATATAACTAAAAAAAATTAACTCATTAGCTTTAACCATTTTGCTTACAGCGCGATTTGTATACAATTATATACGAGTTTTTTTTTCCGCTGTCATATATTCCAATATTTATATATGATAATGATATTTTTTTCATTTCTGATGGTTGCATACTAAACTTCAGGCAGTGAGAAAAAAAGGAGCCAAAAATTAACTCTTAATCTTAAAAACTAAGCGTGCTGTGATTTTTTGAAAAAAACTTTTTTTCCGCTTCGGCGCTAGCTCCCGAACCCCGCCGGCATAGGGAGACGTTTTTGTAAATAGGGCTTCGGCGTTTAAGGGTTAAGTGGCTTTCCAGTTCACGTTTTGAGCCCATGCAATCTATCTCTTTAAGGGATCTAACCAGGAAAACTTTTTCTGGTCGCCTTGGCCACTGAAATCCATGCTCTAGATGGAAACATAGGATTTTCTCAGGGGAATGCAGTTTGCTCCTTTTCCCTAGACTTTCTGGCTAAGAATGAATCGCCATCGAATCCATGGCCTCTTTCTTTTACAATCAAGAACTTGTCTGAGATAGTAGGACCATCTGAAGATGAAAGAACTCTCTGTCCAGTAAGGGCCCTTAAGTTTTATCTTCACAGAACGAAGGACATTCATGGTATTTCAAGAAACCTTTGGTGTTCTGTGAAATCTTGTCTAAGAATGCCCTGGCATTTTTTCTGAGGAATCACTCTAGAGTAGGTCTTTTTCACAAGGAGGCACAGTTTGCTCTTTTACCCTTGGATTTTAGCCAAGAACAAGGACCTATCCAAGACCTGGATCCGTTCTTCCTCCCTTAAGAACTTAACGGCCATCCTTGGCTCTGAGGAAGAATAGACTGCCCTCAGTCCCGTTGGAGTTTTCAGGTATTACCTGAGCACGACCGGAAGAGCAGAGGGCCATCCATAACCTATAGTGTTGTGGCAAGGACCCATGTCGACCTCTTGACTAAGAGTGCATTGTCCTTCATCATAAAAGGACTTTATTTCTGAGACACCTCTCAGATTCAGGAGAGCATTTTGCTTACTTTAAGTGAAAGCTAAGGATGTCAGAGCAGCTTCTACCTCATTAGCTACAGGTTGAGATGAGCACCAACCAGAGGCAGTATTCTCCTGCAGTAGCTCTCTTAACTGATAAGGAAACGACAAGCATTGTTTTCATTGCTAGAAACATTTCTATTTCAAATTCATTACATGAATTAAAGTTTTGGAGTAGAATAGTTCCATGTATCCGAACGTATGTCAATGTGGATTCAGTTACTTATATAAAAATGCTATTTTTATAATAAAATTAAGTTTTATTTTATACTTACCAAGTAGTTACAGAATCAGAGCCCACCCTCCTCCCTTCTTATGGACATAAGGCACAAACAGAATGAGGTTTTTTGTTAAGTTGTTCCTGGTATTCCCGTTAGTGGGCGGGACTAGTCATCTACACCAAACAATTGAAGCACTACTGCGAATTTTGAATTTAATCTGCTGTGCGAGTCAGAAACTATAGCCATGTAATTACTTGGTAAGTATATATAAAACTTAATTTTATTATAAAAATAGCATTTTTGTTAAAATTAAATGAAATTGATAGTGTGTACTTGAGCAACTACTTTGCTAATATAACCACAAAGGACCCAAAGATATATGCCATCTTTATGAGGAAAGAGATTTAAAGGATATACAATTAAACGATTGATCAACCACTTAGGAAAGAGATACAGTATCACCACAGCTACAGCCCTTTGATTGGATAATAACAGCTAGAACTCATGAATAACTCTAATCCCCTAATATGAATTTCTTGATAAATTTATTAATCAAGATACATACAATAAAGGAAGGAGAGAGAGCATGGAACAAAAAGCTTTCTGTTCAAATAGAATAGGATAATTTCAATATCAAAGAACTTGAGCTCAGTCATCTGTGTACTGTAGTTGTTTTTAATTGACATAATAGTGAGTTTTTTTTGTAATGTTCTTATAAATATGATTTGTAAATGATATGTATCTCCTGACAGAGATGCTTTTGTCTTATTCTTTTCTTTACACTCTGAGTTTTTTCTCCAGGGTGCCATTTAAGTATTTGAAGTTGATGTCAGTTCAGTAATAAATTCTTACTTGAATAAAAAGTGAACAGATTAAGAATGCATTTGTGTCATGTTTTCAAAGCAGTTCAAATTTTCCTTTCATGTAGACCATGTGTTAAAATAAATTACTTTAGAATAGTGCACTGTTTAGCTGTATGAAAAGGCATTTCCCTGTGAGTCATCTTTCCCTTTTTGTGCTGGTGAACAACAACTCATGACTTTACCATTTGCGTGATTGCCGATGAAATTTTGAAGTCTTGGTATTTTTGTTTTGTAAGTTTATAAACTTGGGTAATGAGTTCAACTTGTTCAGTATTGTACTCATAACCCAATTTTTATTCCCACTGTTTTTGCTAAGCATTTCAGGGTTCATACCTGCTTTTTGGCATTTCTTACCTGCATTGCTTGGCGATGACACTACTAATTGGAGGATTGTAATTTTTAGTTAGCATACATCTCAATTTGAATATGTAGATGTATTTATAAATCATAACATCCTTGTCACAGTATATGTAAAATTTTCAGTGTTCTTGTGCTCTTAATGTGGCTTGGTTAATATGGGTTTTCCATTTTCAGATCAAAGTTAAATCATAATGCTGCATTTATACAGCTTCCAATTGGTTTAGAAGGAAACACCAAAGGTATAATTGACCTGGTTGAAGAGAGAGCTCTCTATTTTGAAGGAGATCATGGGTAAGTAAGAGTTTAAGTAAGTTCTTCACTTTATGCATTGTTTGCCTTGGCATGGTTAATATTAATTATCAATACAAATGGAGGTTAGTGAATTATTATAAAGTAGTTTTTTTACTTCACCGAGTCACATTTATAGACTCATAAACTAATAAAAAAAGCCTTTGTTCTATTGAGGTAAAAGTAGACATCCTCATCTTCATTAGCATTTTTACATCAGGTATGTTATATGAGTTCTCTTCACTTTCTTCTGTCTTGAAGGCAATTTCTACCTGAATTTGATCTGGTCTTGGTCCTCATCTGTACCCTTTTCTGTGATTTCTTGGACCATCTACAAGACTTTTTTTGTGTTACTTTAGTATCCGCTTCTTTTCTGATTAACTGTTCCCCATGCATTCTCTTTATATTTCCAAACAGTCTCAGTCTTTTTTCCAGCTGCAGGATGCCATATCTGTTCACTGTTTCCACATTCATAGCATAATTTTCTTACTGTGTTCTTGCTTAGAGTCTTAGCAAAATCCCCTCCATTTTCTTTGTCAGCGTTCTTGATTATATAATTTTATATATAAGTAACTTACCAAGTAACTACATAGCTATAAGTTTCACTTAACAGCAGCAGTTCAAAATTTGAAATTCACTGTAACGCACTATTGTTTTAGTATAGGTAACTAGACTTCCCCCACTTTCAGGGAAGAGTAGGAACAACAGTGCTGAAGAGCTCAATTCGTTTCTGCCAGTCAGCTGAACAGTGTTTGGTTGAGCAGCTCTTATTTGAATTTTGCTGGTTTGTTGAAGTATTCATTTGTGTTCGTTGTGTGCTATTTATTAGCTTAGCTAACTCCCTATTCAGACTACAGTCAACCCTCGTTAAGACGTACTAATTGGGGGGCCAGGGTGTCTGTCTTAGCAGATAGTCTGGTTTAACCGGCGATATTTATATATATATATATCTATAAATACGTATAAATACACTGTATTTCATTATTTTTATAAAGAGTATGGATAATAAACCAATATAGAAACATTTGAATTAAAGCTCCTGGTAAAATATGAAAAATGAAGAATAAAACATGATAAAAATGATAGATTTCAGCCGCATATGTAGATGCCTAGGCCGAGACATAAACGCATAATTGTTAAGTAAAATGAAGTGGAGTCCCCAAAATGAAGAGTAAGATTTTTTCTTTTTTTCATTTTTTTTTTATTTTAGTTATTTATTCATTATAGTTTATTATTATCTATATTAACCCTTAAACACCGAGCCTCTATTTACAAAAACGTCTCCCGTATGTCGGCAGCGTTCGGTGAGTTAGCACCGAAGCGGAAAAAAAGTTTTTTTCAAAAAATCACAGCACGCTTAGTTTTTAAGATTAAGAGTTCATTTTTGGCTCCTTTTTTTTGTCATTGCCTGAAGTTTAGTATGCAACCATCAGAAATGAAAAAAATATCATTATCATATATAAATATTGGATTATATGACCAAAAAAAACATATAATTGTATACAAATCGCTGTTAGCACAACGGTTAAAGCTAATGAGTTAATTTTTTTAGTTGTATTGTACACTAAATTGCGATGATTTTGGTATATAACAAATTGTAAAACGATCAAAGCAACACAGAGAAAATATTATCACAAAATGATGCATGAATTAAGCAAGCACGGACGTAAAAAAATGTTTTTTTCAAAAATTCACCATAAATCGAAATATTGTGCTAGAGACTTCCCGTTTGTTGAAAAATGAAGGTAATTGATTGAATATTACTAGACTGTAAGTTTTTTAGCTTACAATTGCAGTTTTCGACCATTTCGGTCGAGTTAAAGTTGACCGAAAGTTGAATTTTTTTCTATTTATCGTGATTTATATGAAAATATTTCAAAACTGATAAAAGCTACAACCATGAGTTATTTTCTGTTGTATTGTACATGAAATTGCGCACATTTTCATATATAAAACTTTATGTAACGACTAATATAAAACAGTGCAAATATTACGACAACGAGACGAAAGAATTTCTGAGATGTTCGGCTGAGTTACCGCGCAGACGTAAGGAAAAAGTTTTTTTCAAAAATTCACCATAAATCGAAATATTGTGCTAGAGACTTCCAATTTATTGCAAAATGAAGGTAAACGATTGAATATTACTAGAATGTAAGAGTTTTAGCTTACAATTGCGTTTTTTGACCATTTCGGTTGAGTTAAAGTTGACCGAAGGTTGAAATTTTGGCAGTTATCGTGATTTATGTGAAAATATTTCAAAACTGATAAAAGCTACAACCATGAGCTATCTTCTGTTGTATTCTACATGAAATTGCGCACATTTTCATATATAAAAGTTTATGTAACGACTAATGTAAAACGATGCAAACATTACGACAACATGACGAAAGAATTTCTGAGATGTTCGGCCGAGTTACCTCGCGCAGACGTAAGGAAAAAGTTTTTTTTTTTTCAGAAATTCTCCATAAATCGAAATATTGTGCTAGAGACTTCCAGTTTGTTGCAAAATGAAGGTAAATGATTGAATATTACTAGAATGTAAGAGTTTTAGCTTATAATTGCGTTTTTTGACCATTTCGGTCGAGTTAAAGTTGACTGAAGCTTGAAATTTTGGCAGTTATTGTCATTTATATGAAAATATTTCAAACCTGATAAAAGCTACAACCATGAGTTATTTTCTGTTGTATTCTACATGAAATTGCGCACATTTCCATATAGAAAACTTTATGTAACGACTAATATAAAACAGTGCAAACATTACGACAACGTGACGAAAGAATTTCTGGCGCGGACGTAAGGAAAAGTTTTTTCAAAAATTCACCATAAATCGAAATATTGTGCTAGAGACTTCCAATTGGTTGCAAAATGAAGGTAAATGATTGAATATTACTAGAATGTAAGAGTTTTAGCTTACAATTGCGTTTTTTGACCATTGAAGGTTGAAATTTTGGCAGTTATCGTGATTTATATGAAAATATTTCAAATCTGATAAAAGCTACAACCATGAGTTATTTCCTGTTGTATTGTACATGAAATTGCGCACATTTTCATATAAAACTTTATGTAACGGCTAATATAGAACAGTGCAAAAATTACAACAAAATGACGAAAGAATTTCTGAAATTTTCGGCCGAGTTACAGCTGGCATAAGAAAAAGTTTTTTCAAAAATTCACCATAAATCGAAATATTGTGCTAGAGACTTCCAATTTGTTGCAAAGTGAAGGTATATGATTGAATATTACTAGAATGTAAGAGTTTTAGCTAACAATTGCATTTTTCAACCATTTCGGTCGAGTCAAAGTTGACCGAAGGTTGAAATTTTTTGTAGTCGACGTACGGTACGTCCACTTGGCACCCAACAGACAATTTTAGTCGACGTATGATACGTCCAGTAGGCGTTTAATTGTTAATGTATTGTTAAATAAATGTGAGATGATTAAGATCATCAGTAACAAAATAGTGGGACAATTAAGACCATAAGTTAACTAACACATTTTGTTTTCAACAAAAACATTCCGTAAAAGGCAAAAATATACATGATCAAAATGATTGGAATTCAGCTTGTGAATTTTAATGATAAGTAAGACTATAAAATATATTTCCATCATATCGTCATCAGTTTGCAGTCGTAAATCTGAGGACGGTCCGGGAATAGGATTCTCAAGTGGTGACGCTTCACCACAGCAGACTGTTTTGGGATTTTTCATACCACTATATTAAAGTTAAAATTATGTTGAATTCATGTTTTCATGAAGAAATAATTATATAAAGCAAATTATTGAGTAATTTTTGCCATCAGCAGTCAAATAATCACGATCATGGCAACGTTCAAACTTAGTGCCATCACGACATATGTCTGTAAATAGAAGAGAAGTAGAGGGCTGTCATTGGCTAGCAGATCTCCATGGCAACCATCCAGCCAATCAGGTTATAGCTGTATTCTGTCTGAGAAAGAACTTTTGCTCAGAGAATCTGACGATGACATAAGTGCGTGTATTTTGAATACAAAACGTAGTTTTTAATAGTGTATTTTACTGGATACATGAAGAATAGAATTAATTTCTTCTTATTACTTTGAGTGCAAAATTGTTAGTTCAGAGATTCTTCAGCGACAAAATATAAATTTTCTTTCCTTCATAAGATATTTACTAAAGCTGCATTGACATACCTTTAAAACAAAATTCTTCTCTTTAATCTCTCGAGGATGGAATTACGCTGCATAGAGGGAACTGGCAATTTCTCTCTCTCTCTCTCTCTCTCTCTCTCTCTCTCTCTCTCTCTTCTTTCTTTCATTTGCCACATAAACACAGCTAGAATTATGCTGCATATAGGGAACTGGCAATCTCTCTCTCTCTCTCTCTCTCTCTCTCTCTCTCTCTCTCTCTCTCTCTCTCTCTCTCTCTCTCTCTCTCTCTCTCTCTCTCTCTCTCTCTCTCATGTCATTTGCCACGTAAACACAATTACTGTATTGTTTAGTAACTCGGCTTTTGTCTTCGTAAATTTTACCTTTGTCATGTCTTTTCTTTCCTTAAAAACTTACAAAGCATCATACTGTTGCTACCAGTCGGGCAGCAGATAGGTAAAACTGTTAATGCTCAGTGATTGGCTACGATACTTCCTACAGTTCCAGACAATAGCATTTCTTAATGACGGTACATAACGTGCGCAAGTTAAATTGGTTACAAGTTAAAAGCAAGTCAATTAAGTACAGTATAAATACAGACAAGTATATATAAAATAAAAATGTAAATGAAAAGTTTTTTTATTGACATTTGGTAAATAAAAAGAAAACTATACACGACGAGTGTAGGAACAGTAATTATCTTAAATTGTGGTCAAACATTACGAATTTTAAATTGGCTGATCATCTTCGGTGTCCATCTTATCCAATGTCCGGGCTAATGAGGTCAGGCTTAACGAGGGTTGACTGCAATTTGATTTTAGTATGTCGGACTCTAGCTGTCTAGTATTAGGTATTGCAACAAAGGCTGTAATACTATACTTACTTCTTGTCAAACCCCACTACCTGGCTCCCATTCTTCCGAACCCGATGCCAACGCCAGCGTAGCTAAGGCCAGTATGGACCAAGTAAGTGCAATTAGTGTTGGTACAAGTGCAGTGTCAGTGGAGGAGGTGACTACTCCCACCAATGCTCCTAGACAAAGGTCAATGTTAGACTCCCTCAAACCTGGGATGAAGCAAACTGGAAGTTTAAGGG
Source organism: Macrobrachium rosenbergii (assembly GCF_040412425.1). Classification (NCBI taxonomy): domain Eukaryota; kingdom Metazoa; phylum Arthropoda; class Malacostraca; order Decapoda; family Palaemonidae; genus Macrobrachium; species Macrobrachium rosenbergii. The sequence goes on along the minus strand of NC_089781.1, from coordinate 873,215 downwards.
AGGTTGGTGGGGTTTGCCCATGGGTAGTTGCCCCCTCAACCAAGCCTGTTGATCGAACCCAGGACTCGGCGGATCGCCATTGGAAAGGCGTCCATATGGATGTTCATTCTCTGTCGTCCAGTGATTCGGACACCAGTGCAGACGGGGCATAAATACTTTTGAAAGTATCAAGGCCATTGAAAAGGCATGCTTTTTCTGCTGAGTACACTTCCCAGCTTCCCCGAACTGGTTGTGCATAACACTTCGGTGATGGAGAGCCAGTCTTTGACGCGACATTCCTCATCCAAGTTGTTTGAGAGTAAAGTGTTTTGTGTCAAAGAACCCAGTGTCCGAGTGCCTGTCTTCCAGTCCCGAGCGGGATGTGCATGACAGTTCAGTGACGGAGGGCCAGTCTTTGACGCAGCATTCCTCATCCAAGTCGTCAAGCGCCTGGTTTCTGAACACATAGTGTCCAAGTGTTCTGTTTCGAAGCACCCAGTGTCCGAGTGCCCAATTTCCGAGCGCACAGTGTCTGAACGGCCAATATCCGAGCGTATAGTGTCAGATCGCCCAGTGTGCAAGCGATCAGGTTATAAACACTATGTGTATGAGCACCCAACTTCAGCATACAGCATCTGAACACCCAATGCCGAGCACATAGTGTAGGATTGCCCAGTGTCCGAGCGATCAGGTCATGAGCACCCAGTGTCCAAGTGCCCAACTGAGTGCCCAGTGTCTGAGCGCCAAGTGTCCGAACGCATGCACCATGTCTGAGCTCCCGATGTCCGTACACCCAGTTTCTGAGTGCCATATTTCAGAATTTTTGCCTTCGTTATGCTTGCCGCCAACCCCTGCTGTCTTGGATCCTTTTTGAGCATCCTCAGCCTTTTACAGAAGCAACCTTATGCTACGCAGGATCAGTTGTACTTAGCTCTTTCTCCCATTTCATCCAATGAAGACGCTGAAGAAGCCACCGATCATCAGTTAAGGAGGTTTTTTCCGAATCTTCATTTTCCATTTTTTCCAATTATCAAATTTTTGAAGGATTGGCAGTTACAGTATTAGCAAAAATTTGAATGAATTTTTTAAAGAAATCTTTTGGGCTAGTTCCATGTGAGGTATGGATTTTGGCTCTTGTGGTCAGGGTAAATCCTAGGGACTTGGTTGTCTTGTTGAATTTCTGTGTAATAATCATTTATAATTAGTTATTTTGTTGTCTCTGTTCTCAAGGAAAAAATTACTTATAATTCTCTAATGATTGCCATAAAATGTACAGCACATCCAAAAGTACAGTAAAAATTCAAGTAATATTAGGATAACAATATTGTAGAGAAAGTGGTTTTGTGCAATATATGTGTTAAAGTACTGCGTACAGCATAAAGTACATTTTTTTTTCAGGGAAGTTATACGGGAAGATGAAATCCCACCTGATATGAGGGTGGAAGTGGAAGAACGACATATGGAACTTATTGAGCAGTTGTCCAATGCAGATGAACAGATTGGTGAACTATTCTTAGGTTAGTACAGTAAAACTTGTCTTCTTTGACACTTTCAGCTTTATTATTTAAATTTTGAGTTTTTTGTGTTTTGTGTAGATGAAGACATACTTGGTTTTCTGTACATAATCCATACATAATAAAACTCCAAATGACTAAATCTCTCTCTCTCTCTCTCTCTCTCTCTCTCTCTCTCTCTCTCTCTCTCTCTCTCTCTCTCTCTCTCTCTCTCTCTCTCTCTCTCTCTCTCTCTCTCTCTCTTATATGAGTAGTAATATTCAAGAGTAATATTCAAATTCAAGACTACAGTTTATAAAATTCAAACCATTTAATTTCATAACATTTTGATATAATTGTTATAATCAGAGGTCATAGCCCTTCTTATTTATGAACAGAGTGAAACAGCTACAATCCACTAAAATCCAAGAACAAACGTATTTTTTAAAAAATCAGATCCTTACACCTTGAGACTTTGAAAGCTTTTGGAGTATTTTTGTAGTAATGTTAGGGCATTTTTGTCATAATAGTCACAGGCTTGCTGGATAACTGATATGAGAAGATATCTGGAAATTTAGCCCGTAGAATTCCTTCACATAAAATGAAACCAGAATAATTAGATAGTTTGTCTAATTTTCAGTACAGCAGGGTCAAAAGATTTGGCACCAAAAACAACCATGAACCAGTGGTGTGTTTGTTCCAACACATATACAAATCTACGCTTTCATGTGTGGAGTACTCCACGCTTACCTAGTTTCAGCTCTTCTTGCCTCGTCTCAGAAATCAAAATCCTAACACTACCTGGGTTACTTGGCGTGACCTGACCCCGACCTCCCTCTCCCATTTTGTCTTCGCAGCTGTACTCGTGTTCACGTTTTCTGATTCGTCTCTCTCGTTTTGCGTCCATATTAGTTTCCTTCTACTAAGATATACTTTTTTTTTTAGTGTGATTGGGAGTACATACTTGCAGTGCTAAGAATTTACCTGACCCCGTTTACCATTTTTAGTGTTCATATCTTCAATTCTGTGGTGATTATTGCTGTTGTTGTGCGTTAGGCTCGTGTCTTTGTTCCTGAGTGCAGGACAAAGGAGAGAAGGATGAAGTGTCTCTTACGTTCTTCCTCTGGAAATTTGTGATTGGTGCACAGTTTACTGTTGTTTTCTGTGTGAGGGGAAATTCGTATCCAGGTTTCCTAATGTAATTGAAAAGAATTTTGTGTCATTCTGTGTCATCCAGGTTCGGGAAAGTGATTGTTCAGCACCCGCATGATTGCATGTTTGTGTCTTTTCCCCACACCCGAGTGTTAGCGAGCTTTCTCTTTCTTCCTGCAGTAATGGAAAAGAGTGGGAAACCCGAAGTGTAGCATTGCACAGGTAAGTTCAAGCCCTGCAGAAAATTCATGTTGCCTATAGGCATTGATCCCCATTTGTGTGAATCTTGTGCAGGGATCAGGAATGTAGAGTACTCATGAGGCCTTGTGTAGAGAGTTTGCATCATGGCCGTCTCCCCAGTGGGGAAAGTACGAAAGGAGGCGGAGGAAGAAGACCACCCCTATCAGTAACAAATAAGGAATCAGTTAAAGACCTTGATGTGATGTTGAATAGGAACATGTTATGTGGTGATCAAATAGCAATACTATTGGCAAAATGCAAAGCAAAAATGGGAATGTTGTTTCGGCACTTCAAAACAAGAAAAGCCGAACACATGATTATGCTTTATAAAACGTACTTACGTAGTCCACTTGAATATTGCAATACGATATGGTACCCACACTACCAAAAGGATATTGCACAAATAGAGAGTGTACAAAGGTCCTTTACAGCTAGAATAGAAGTTAAGGACCTTGACTACTGGGAAAGACTACAATTCTTAAAACTAATATAGTATAATATCAGAAAGAGCAAGCAGAGTTAGATTAATAGTGCCCAAAACTGTACCAGGAAAACTAAGGAAAGCACACAGGACATTAATCCACTACGCACCAGCATCAATAATGGAGCGATTATTCAATGCATTACCAGCTCATCTGAGGAACATCAGGAGTGAGGGTAAATGTGTTTAAGAATAAGCTCGACAAATATCTAAGCTGCATCCCAGATCATCCAAGATTGGAAGATGCATTAGCAATTCTCTTGTAGACATCAGAGGTACCTCACACTGAGGGACCTGGGGCAACACACACACACACACACTCTCTCTCTCTCTCTCTCTCTCTCTCTCTCTCTCTCTCTCTCTCTCTCTCTCTCTCTCTCTCTCTCTCTCTCAGATAGATAGAAAGGGAGAGTGGTTGATTGAAAGATCTACATAATATATATACTGTATTATTAAAATTTTGAGCTGTTTAACCATGCAACTTGGTTCATCTCTCTCTCTGTAATTGGCTAGGTATATATTTTTAAGGGTAAAATGTTCAAGATGACTTTGAAATATTAATAATATCATTTCAAAGATTAATGCTGTAATAGGATAATAATATAAGGTATATTTGATGTAGGATGATACTTGAAGAATACATGTGGTATTTGAACTTTCAAGATCAGCAGTTTTAAGTATTTTGAGAGGCGGGGGGTGGGTGTTTGTTATGCATCCCCCATGAATCAAGGGGGGGGTTTACTGTGGTCGTTAGAGCAGGGCGTAGTGGACAGGTTACTCGAGTTGTTGATGGGCCCCACACTGGACCTGTTTGCAACAAGCAGAAATAAGAAGTCCCTGTATTGCTCTTCAGTAACCAACAAAAGAGCCGTCATGCAAGATGCCTTCCAGCTTCCTTGGGACAACCTAGACTTACACTATATGACTTTCCATCATTCAACCAACTTCAGAAAGTCATCAACAGGCTGTTTGTGTCCCAGAGTCTGAAGATGACACTCGTAGCTCCAAAGTGGCAACAAGCGAAGTGGTATACAGACCTCCTGCACCTGCTGGTAGAAATCCCAAGACAGCTGCCCTTCACCCCCACCCTGCTGCAGCAAGAGCACAATGGCCAATTGCTTCAGCAGTGACTTCCCTCTAGCTTCACGGATGGAGGCTATCCAGCAACTCCTTAGAAAGAAAGGTTTTTCAGAAGTTGCTGCAGTTATTGCCAGCCCCTTCAGACCCTCTACTCTCAATCTGTACCAGGGAAAATGGAAGGTCTTCCTTCTTTGGTGCACTGAGAGGGGTCTCCATCCCCTCAAAGCAGAAGGATGTGGCAGAGTCCTTTTCCTAGATCAGAAGGAGCACCTTTCCATGTTAGCAATTAAAGGCTATAGGTCCACTATAGGTCCACCCTCTCCCTGGTATTCAAACCTGTAAGCATTATGGGAGTTGTCGGACATGGTTAGAAACTTTGAGAAGAGTTGGTCTTCTTTGAGAATTGAAGCTCCCAGAATGGAGCATGACCAGGGTCCTAGTTTCCCTGAGGAAAGTGCCCTCTGAACCACTCAGATGGGCCTCAGACTGGGACTTTACCCTAAAATCAGTTTTCCTGTTGGCACTGGCATCAACGAAGAGGGTGGGCTAACTTCATGCCCTCTCGTATGACATGACCCACACCCATGGATGGACATCTATGGGCTTTACCTTCCTCCCAGAGTTTGTGGCAAAGACCCAGAACCCCTCCACACGTGACTAAAGGTTTGAAGGTTTTTTTTCATTCCTTCACTTAAGGACTTCATAGGTAACGAATAGGATGAAATGTGGCTATGCCCGTCAGAGCTTTGAGAGCCTACCTTAAATGTACCCCCCACAGACCAGTCTGTTGTAGATTGTTCTTAAGTACGGGTCTAGAGAAGTAGGAGATATCAAGGTTCACTGTCTCCTTCTGGCTGAGAGGTTATTGGGAGAGCATAACATTTGAATGGTAAGGAAGACTCCTCCCCAGCCTGAGTCAGGGCTTACGACATCAGAAGAATAGGGCCATCGGTGGCATTTAAGAAGAACCACTTGTTAGGACAGGTCCCCCCGGCCCAGAGGCTGGAAGAGGCAGACAACATTCACTTCTTTCTACCTTCAGGGTGTAGCAAACAAGTCTTTAGATACCTTCACCTTAGGTCAGATGGTGGCTGCACAACAAGTCATTTAACGACGTAGAGCCCTACGGGAGCTCCGTCAGGAGGGGAAGTGTTATCAACTGAATTATAAAGAAAAAGTGAGCACATTACATGAACTTAAACCCTAACAAGCCCTTTAGGGTATCAGGGGTAATGTTCCTACATGTTTACCTGAGGGATCATCCTCCCACCTTCAGGTGAGGCTCTGTATATGAAAGCGTAGATTCATTTGTGTCGGAACAAATAGCAAATTAAAAAGAAATTCGTATTTTTCGTAATATATGAACCTATGGCTTCATATAGGTAAAGTTACCCTTCTCATACCACCCCACGTAGTTGTGATCTCTCACTCCTTCTAGGAGGTTGAGCAGAGCTGTGTACGGACTGTCTCAGACAATGGGAGACGAAGGTCGGGGTCAGGTCACACCACATGACCCAGATAGCGTTAGGATTTTGTTTTCACAGATGAGTCAAGAAAAACTGAAGCTAGGTAAGCGTGGAGTACTCCATATATGAAAGCATAAGTTTGTATGTTAGGAAAAACACAAATTTCTTTTTAATATGATATTTTCATGTTGACCTTAACATTTTTTCCTTGTATTTTCAAGAGATGGTGGCATTTGATTATAAATACAGTACTTATTAATCTCTTTATAAGTATCTAAAGACTTCTAGAAGCATGTTACTATATCTTACATTTTTAGTGCTGTGCGGTTTTTCTCTTTGTATAATAAACCCCCTGGTGTTCATGGGGGATGCGTATCCCCCTCGAATAGTAAAAATCCACGAATAGTCAACACCCCTCTAAAAATGCTTATAACTGCCCATCTTGAAAGTTCAAATACCAAATGTATACTAAAAACTATAGCTGGTTCACTTAAGGTAGATTCTTGGGCCTACGAGACGTTTGTTTGGCGGCCTCTGATTGGCTGGTACCAGGAGGTAGGCGACTTGCTCACTGTCTCATTTTTACTTCTGTAGCTTGGAAAACTAGCAATGTTTATATTTCTTCATTTATCTCATGTTTTGCACAAGATAGGAAAGTTTTGGTCATACCGTAGGATTTGGTATTACTGTAATTGTACAACTAAATGATGATTTCCTGAAATCAGTGAGATAAAACAAAGGAATTACAACAAGTAAAAGTGAAGAGAGAAGCATTTCATTCTTTATACCTGCTTTTACTTATCATTGGATTTTGCATCATGTGATCAAGATAAAGTAAAACTTGTGTTTTCATACAATAAATTCACCTGAACACGCTGGCACTTTCAGATTTTAGATGCGTGTGATATGTGAAGAGAAAATGAAGAATATGTCTTATTATGTTGCATTCATTCTTGACTCAGTTTGGCAGTAGTGCCGAGAGATGGTGATCTACAAAATCTACAAACAGCAAGAGCTTTGAGGCGCTGTTGACAGTTGCCAATTAGTGATACGAGAAGTTTGCAGTTTCGACAATATTTGCCATATTATTATGTCATTACATTTTCTGTAAATAAATGCATAGCATTCCCATTATGACTGTTGAACATTTTCATTCCAATATCATATATGTCTGTATGTCTGGACATATATAAGAAAAAAAATAATCAGATGGATGGATCTGGATGTGATGGGTTAATTTTAGCCTAGGTAAGAAATTTGTATACATACTGTAGGCTACATGATGAATAACAGGTCTACATAATGATGAATTCATTATTATGGCCGCTTGTTTCTCTGGTCAGTAACATCAGAAGCTTATGGTTTTCATGTGTTCATTCAGTGAACGAAAGTACTTTTTTTTACCATGAAATCTCTTGGCGATGTCTAAATTGAAGCTAGCACATCCAGATGCATCCATCTGATTATTTTTTTTTTCTTATCATAATATATGTCCAGACATATGGACATATATGATATTAGAGTGAAAATGTTTGATGGTCATAATGGGAATTCTATGCATTTATTTACAGAAAATGTAATAACATAATGATACGGCAAATATTGTCGAAACTGCAACATAATAAGACATATTCTTCACTTTCTCTTCACATATCACTTGCATCTAAAATCTGAAAGCACCAGAGTATTCAGGGTGAATTTATTGTATGAAAACACAAGTTTTATTTTATCTTGATTGCATGAATGATGCAAAATCCGATAAGTAAAAACAGGTATAAAGAAGGAAATGCTTCTCTCTTCACTTTTACTCGTTGTAACTCCTTTGTGTGTTTTATCTTCTTGATTTCAGGAAATCATGATTTAGTAGTACAATTAATACTGGATCCTATGGCATGACCAAAACTTTCCTATCTTGTGCAAAACATGAGATAAATGAAGAAATATAAACATATTGCTAGTATTCTGAGCTACAGAGGTAAAAATGAGACAGTGAGCGAGCTGCCTACCTCATGGTACCAGTCAATCAGAGGCCATAAACAAACAAAGAATCTAACTCAAGTTATAGCATCCATCCTACATCAAATATACCGTAAACTATTATCCTATTGCTGTATTAATCTTTGAAATGATATTATTAATATTATTTCAAAGTCATCTTAAACACTTTACCCTTAAAAATATATACATACATACTTCTAACTCTTCCAGCCAATAAGAGAGAGAGAGAGAGAGATATCTTTCTATCAACCACTCTCCCTTTCTATCTATTTGTCTATCTATCTATCTATCCATCTCTCACATTCTGAATATCCTTTGGCATGAGAGAGAGAGAGATTCTTTTCTGTATCATTCATAGCTATTTTATTTGACCAGCAAGTGGGCAACATACTATTTGACCACCAATTGGGCAACATATTCTACCCTTCACACTCAATATGTCAAGATAAATTGACAGTTAGATTACACCCTCCCTCGCTCCAAGCTTCGGAGAAGACTGTTTTATATAATTTATTATAGAAATGCTTAAATGTTGTAATTTTAGCATGGAAACTATGGAAAAATTAATAACAAAGTAACATCACGTTTATCTATAAAATTACAGTATACAAAACTAAACATATGTTAAATATGCATAAAAATCTATCTCACACACATGTAACCACCCATAGTGACTGACTAAAACAATTGAAGTAATTTAAAGAACTCATATTCTAGTTGATAAAATGCACCCAAATGCAGTAACAAAATTACAGTAACTTTTTTAAATTGAATGAAAATTACCATTTTCTTCTCTACAAGTAGCTGTTCATATGTAGATGTTTTCAGTAGAGTTGAGGGGTTGGGCAGAGGAGGGTCATCAACTGATGAAAGAGAATGACTAGCTGTTACATAAGCATAGCATTATTAGTGAAAATGGAGCTGTCACAATACTGTATGCAGGATACATAAATGTTATTTCTTCTGTTCATTGCCACTCAAGTTTATTCTATTCTAACTGAACCACTCTGTGTTCCAAAAAAACTCTCTGTCGCCCAACTGGTCCTCACAATGCCAGATAAGTGATTAACTACCTAGATAGGTTTGAAGTACATCTCAGTGTAGCAATATGACCCTGTTAAAGCTCTTCATGTTTTAACTTTTGAACCATATTTTATTTTTTTAACAGCTGAATATGTAACTTCAGTATGAAAATGTTATGCTAACAAATGAAAATTATAAGGAATGAGTATTTTTAGAATTAAATGTAAAGTGCAGTGTTTCAGTAGAATACAGTGCACATTTTCCATAAAAATACTATTTACAGGATGCCTTATGCTGTCGAGAACTACGTAATACCATTTTTTCATTGTCCTGAAAAGATCAGGCATGCTCCATTTGGCTGGACTTTTGCCTCCACTTTGCATGTACACTCACTCAGTTGTACCCTACTGGGGATGGAATGAGTGCAGGCCTGGGCGGATGGTCTAATCCTTTATGATTAATGGTTTATATTAAAATGTTTTTACAATTAAAAAACATTGCTTATGTGTTGTAATCCATTAATTGTGAGATGTCTGAATTACTATCTAGAAAAGAGGATGAGAGGGGGATTCCTTCAGACTTAGTAGTTCCATGATCCAGGTGGTGGACTTGCTCTAAGAAATTCCATTGGTGGGCCATGTGAATCATGTGGCCATTGCCCAAGTTCCCTAGTTTCACCAGAAGCTGAAAGATTAGGATGAAGGGAGAAATGCCTAGACTTCCAAGCCATCCCACTCTTGGAGAATTGTGTCTGTAGCCCAAGCTGCTGGGTCATACTGAGGGGAGCAATACAGCAGCAACCTGTGGTTTAGAGACATTGTAAACAGGCCTACAAGGGGATTACCCCGCCATCTCCATAATGTCTGCATTGAATGACCGTGTTGCTGGGTCTTGTATTTCCTGCTAAAGGAAGTGGCATAATGCTGTATTTGACTATGCCAAGACAAGGATCCTTGACAGTCACCATTCACCAGTGTCAGTGAATGGTGACTGGTTTAAGCTCTTCTGTTGGAAGAGCCTTGAGCTGAGGGGGACTTTGCTGTGATCACCAGTTTCCAATGCTAAAGAGCGAGGCGGTCTTTTATAAAAATGGCTGCTCTTGCACCAAGTACTCTGGGAAGAAAAAGGAACCTGTGGGGTTCGAGGTCCACAGTTCCCTAAGGTTGGCTGGTCAGAGTTAGGATGGACAGGTCCTTGAAGGCTGAATCCCTAACCTTTGCAGTGTCATCCATCAGTGGATTCTTGCCCATCAGAAGAGAACTTGTCCTGCTGAGAACCCACTCATGTTAGTTCAAAAGCAAGACTGGCTCCCTGTTGAAGTATTCAAAGGTGTCCTACTCCTGAGGGGGAGAGTGATTGTTCTCATTGCTAAGGTTACTGGGATAGCCTGGGGTCTGTTGAGGAGAACAAATGAAGGGAATTAGTACATTGATTGTATTCTCTTGTGGTACCCTGACTCTACGTCCTGAACATGGGATCCCTAAGAATTGCCAAGAGTGGTGTCATTAAGGATAATTCAAACCCTCTTGCTGTTAAGTAGTTCTCTTCCTGTTAAAGTTCTGCCATAGATGGTCCTTTGGCATAGACAGTTCTTTGGATGGCTGAGAAAGGCTGCTGAAAGTTGAAGATGCCACAGATGCAATCCAGAACTTCCCTAAAGGAGGATTCATCTTGTAAGGCTATTAGATCTTTCTGGATATTCTTGTACTATTCTTTTGTGAGCACCAGCAGATCTAAAAAGAAGTAAAACGTTTTATTTTTGCTTGTGATTTGTTCTTGCTGAGTGTACGTTGTCAGTGCCAAACCAGCCCCCGTGGCCAAGGGTGATGAGGCTGAAGCTTGAGTGGTGGGCATACTTTCCTGCTGTACAGTATACTGTATGTATTCCGACATCTACCTTTTGGTTGTATCCATTCCCCAGACTGCAAAGTGGATTCTGAGACCATTTCTTGCTTGGGAGATGAAAGGGTTATACCTGAGCTCCATCTTAGGAACAGTTTGATTAATTGCCCTAAAGCATTCTCACAGGCTGCTGCCTCTTTTAACTAGGGGAGCATGCCTGTGGACTAACTCGCCATGCTATGTCTGTTCTTGTCACTGCTGTTATGAAGGAGCGATATCAAGGACAAAATTATAAAAAATTCATAATTATTGTCAAGAATAATTTAGCATAAAATATAACTGTGACACGACACTTCAGTTGATTAGTAATAGGTTTCCTTAGGATATGCCACCTCTAGGCTACCCAAAAACCTTGTCATAACCCTGACTAGCTTGTGAAAATATATGCTGAAAAAGATGTACAGAATCCAAGGAGATAAGAATTATTCATGCAGTCTTTTAATTTGTAATGAGTGTATATTAAACAGAACAACGAAAAAATGTGACACTAGCAAAGAGAATGTGCCTTTCAAGAACTTTGTCACGATAGCCAGCCTACCGAAACTATATACGTAATCATATTCAGATTATTGCTACCGTTAAATGCAAGACATGTAAAGGTGTAGTATGTAATGTATGTGTAATTATAATTAGTGTTGTGCATGTGCAAGTGAAACAAGAAAATGAAAACACTATGACCATATTACCAAAATATTGTACAATAGTGTATAAGTAGGTAGGTTTTTGTTAATCATGCTCTGTGGTTCCCACTTTCTGTGTACTGTCAGATACATATAGTTTACCGTTATATCATTAGCAAATCATATACAGGCAGTCTTCAGTTTATGGCAGGGGTTTGGTCCCCGGCGGCGTGCCGAAAGCTGAAAATTGCCGTAACCCGAAGCATCGTAATTATAATGGGAATAAATAGAACTTACAGCGCCATAAGTCCGGGTAACGTTGCTGAAAAATCAGGGTTAACGATGCCATGAGGCAAGCGCCGTAAGTCCGAAATGATGTAACCCAAACCTGGCATAACCCGAGACTGCCTACATACCTGCATACTGCACTGTACATATTATACAATTTACAACAATGCCATCATTTAGTAAACTAACTAACTAACTAACTCTCTCTCTCTCTCTCTCTCTCTCTCTCTCTCTCTCTCTCTCTCTCTCTCTCTCTCTCTCTCTCTCTCTCTCTCTCTCTCTCTCTCTCTCTCTCTCTCTCTCTCTCTCTCTCTCTCTCTCTCTCTCTCTCTCTCTCTCTCTCTCTCTCTCTCTCTCTCTCTCTCTGAATTAATTTTAACACTGCAAGTTAGGCATCTCAAGGTGCTTACTGGAAGGCAGTATTGCGTGTGACTAGTTTGATTTTAGCATCCATAGCATCTGTGGGATTTTATATGGATTTTTTTGCCATTTAGTTCTATTTAGTACATATACTGTATGCAGTAGCACAGAGAATTTTTTTGGGAAAGGACACAGTAAGGGTAGGGGAAGAGAAAGTGATCAATGTGTTACTGTATAGTCTTAACAAAACAAAGGTTAATCAGAGCAAAAATTGCAAGTTATGATACAATCAAGTTGAAATTAAGATGAAAGTTACTTTCCATATGAAACTTCTCATGGAAATGAACAAAAATCAGTAAATAGTCTACTGTATACTAGACACTTTACTGAATTAATTAAAAGACTGTAGGGGAGAGTATGGCTCGGGTATTGACATTACATTACAGGGTCACACATGGGTTGATTGTATATGCAAATTGGCAGTAGGAGTCTTTGTAGATGGAGCAGAGACATCTTTTAAGGATTATTGTGCGGCTTGGGTTAGTTCTACCTTGAATAATGCATCACGAGAAATATTTTATAAATAACAAATGAAATTATAAGAATGATGCTGCCATACCTCAGCTGCTGTAATAACTCCAATTTTACTATAGAAAAATTTACACAAGCATATTATATTTCAGAGGAAAAGATTCCTACCAAAGCTGAACTGTGTGCTGGAATTCGCCGGGCATGTTTGGAACGTACTTTTACGCCTGTACTAGTAGGAACAGCTCTAAAGAATAAAGGTGTTCAACCGCTGCTGGATGCTGTGCTAAAATATTTACCTCATCCTGGGGAAGTAAAAAACTATGCTCTGATACCTTCTGGACAAAGGTGAGGATGTGCTCTAGTTAAATTCTGTTTAAAGTACTCAAGATAATCATCATTTCATTAACATTAAATGTAGCATTTGTAAGTAAGGAGTTTTAAAGATAATAATATGAAATTGGTTGGATTTTATGATTTACAATTATTTTGGATGAATCTTACCTACTGTTGAAGATAGCTTATATCTTCGCACTGATAGGCAAGTTGGCATTCAAGCAAAAGATCAAATGGCTTCATGGATGACTTTCTAGTGCACCTGTTCTCCACCAGGTGTGCTTCAAATGTTTTAGCTCGTCAGATTTCTCCGTGCAGCTGTTGTGTATAGGTGCTTGTTGGTATTTCATGGTACTCTACATTTATTTTTCGTAGGATTCCTTCTACTGGAATCGAGGCTAAGAATGTCAGGTTCTGTCGGAATGATTACTGTGTTAGCATGATGTTGATTTTGTTCCGACATGATATACAAACCATCAGTCCTGTACATTAGGAATTACTTACGGCAAAGCTGGACACGGCCATTAAACTCTTGAACAGGATGGTTAGGCAGTACCTACCATCAGGTAGGCGGGGAATACCTGCCTGCCCGGACGTAAACATTCCAGTTTGCTTTTGGCCGTCAAGCGTTGTAGATGTGTTTTCCGATCTCTTTGCCTGACTCGTTAAACTCTTTATTATCCTGGTGGGATCTTTCTGTATTTTTGTGTATATATTAGGTGTGTTCAATATTTATTTATACAAACCCACGATTTGTGATAGCCTTGCATAAGCCTTCATTCCCCTGCGTCTGTGTCGTGGGTTTGACAGCCAAGGGCGTATTTAGAGGGGCATAACCGAGTAGTAATGCTTCTTTTCCAGTAGCCCTTTATTTAGATACTGAAGGCGTTCCCTGTACATTCGGAGATATTAGATTCGGACGTAATATCTTCGTTCCTATACATTGATTGGGACGTAAAGAGTTCGCCTCCCTCTTGGGCTCCTGCCCTCCTTGTACAAGGGCATGACTTCTTCCTTTCTACTTGGGCTGAGTGTTGTTTTCGCCGCCTGCGCTATGGAGAGTTACGGGGGGGAGGGTTGCGGGTGTCATCGTTAAGTTTCGCTTGGTGGCCTCCCCTCCTTCCTTCTCTGTCCATGTAGGATCTTCCTTATCTCTCCTTCAGTAGAGATCTCTCTCCTTCGCCCTCTTCGCTTGTTTGTTGGGCGAAGACCGTGAGGGGGATGCGCGAGTGGTCAGGCGACGTCTTCTAAGGGGCCTCCTCTCGCTGCGTAGGGCAGTTCGCCTTGTAGCAAGAGGAGTCTCCCTCTACTGGTCATCTTTGTTTTTTCTTTGAGGTTGACAGTGAGCATCGCAGGCACAGCAATAGTTGGCTGGATATCTCAGTTTGGATATCTTTGCATGAAAGAGTCCCAATGTTTATACAGTGTTGCTTCAGGATCAACCACAGTACCTGGTTGGAATGGCATAGCCCCATGTCGGGATTGTTCCGACTCTGTTGCCGCCGATGTGGATTGGTCGCTGTCATTGCTGGCCTTCATGTATGCTATGACACTGCCTCTGGCGTATCTGTGGTCTGTTTACTCCTGCTGTTTCCTGTGTTAAGCTCCTGTTGACTCAATGACAGTCTCTGGGCGGCTCTTCCTGGTCTCCTGCCATAGCCGTCTTGATCGTTCCTGTTGCTGCTGGTGACGTTCATGTATCATTCCTGGCCATTGCTGTAGCTCCTGCCTTCCAAACTGCTTCCGTAGTTCCTACATCGACTGTCCTGATCGTGCTTGCTACTTCTCCTGGTGGTCATTCCCTGGCCGCTTCTGTTGTGATCCTGCCTAGCTGCCCTGGAGGTCTCGATGTTTCCCTGTGGAAGTAGCTGCCGTCTTCTTCAACTTATCTTTGATTTCGTCTTCTGCTGCCTCTTCCCTTCCTCTCTCGAGGTTTGAGGGGCTCCCGGGAACAGGATAGACCTCCGTCAGCTGATGGAGAGGAAGGCTGCTTCTTTCCCCTTGTGCCCTTGTACGTCTAGGGACTGCCTCTTTCTGAGGAGACAGTGGATCTCCTGTTGGCTCTTCGCGACCTTTTGGTTAGGGAACCAATTTGCATACCCCTGGGTTTCGTGGGAGCCGCGGGTGCACAGAACAGGGTTTACGCTCCTGCTCCCAGTCCTGGAGGTTACACCTCTAAGACGGGGGCTGCTTCCAGTGCTCATTCGCAAGCCACTCTGAGTGCTCGAGATTCTGTGGAATATTGAGTATCCCGATCTGGTCTGAAGAGTACTCTCCCCTGCCCACCACCTTGACGTGGTGAGGGGGCTCTTGAACCCCAGGAATTTGTTCCCAGGTTTGAGTTCAAGAGTCCTTATATATCATTATACATTTGTTTGGATTAATTTTTGTGGAATTTTCCACTTTTTCTAAAATTTATAGGACCTGATAAATAGGAAAAGATATCATAGCTGGGATTGAGTTTATGTCTGAAGCTAAATAGTGGGAACTGTGGTAGGAAGCTAAATAGTGGGAACTGTGGTAGGACCATCAACTGCCTGATAATGTTCAGACCTGAGAGTTATCAGATTGATAGCTCAAAGGCGGGAACTATTCTTCAGGGCAGGACCACGGATTCCAGTCGGGGGTCTGGTTCTGGGGATAGGACTCTCGGCATTCCATCTGGTTTGCCCATAACATGATTAGGATGGGGATGAATGTATTATAGTAATATTGTCAGGCCTAGCAAGCGGGTTTGGTTACACTTGGGCCACTCTAATCATGTGCCATCCCCTGTGGGGTAGGGTTGGGAGCGTACATTTGGGAGTCAGTTCTCACTTGTGGCATTGGTGGAAGAATAAGCTCTTTGAAAGGCTGGTGATGTCTTTTTAAGATTTTCAGATTTATTTATTTATTGTTTTTATATACTGTACCTCGATCTTTATGCTCAGCAGTGTTAAAGATTTAAGCATCCCTGGGCCCTTTGATGGTAGCTACTCGGCACAGTTGACAACTGCTGGAACCTCCTCTGATAACCTCTCTCTGAAAAAACCAGAAAAAAATACTAATGTAATTACACTGGAACCTTACGCTCCAGTACAAAACAAACCCAAAAGAAGTAAATATCGTCTTGACCCAACCTTGACTCACTTGACTCCCTCTTTCAGAGTGGAGGTTGGTCAAGGTTTCTAACCTTGGAAACAGAACAAAAAATATCAGCCCTAAAGTTAGAGAACTACCTATTAAACAGACATTAAACGAAAGAAATGTCGTTTAGACAGGTAAGAGAAAAGACGTGGCTTCCGAAGCCACAACAAAGAGTCAATCAGAGGACTATATGTCTATAACAACAATGGACAATATAAATGTAAAAATTAAAAATCATGACAATATGAATAGCATTCAGGGTACCATTGTGCTTCCTGAGAGCAGTGACGAACCAATCAAAAAGAATATTCCTGGGACTCTTAAAAAAAGATATCCCAGAGTCCAAGGTTGTGAGGTATTTAATATACTGAGTAAACAAAAAAATAAGAAAATGTTAAAAACCACAAAAATAAAGTTTGAGGGTCAAGATCTACCCCCAAAAATTAAAGTTGTAGGTCAAAACAGAGAAGTAGGCCCTATGTCCCAAAGCCACTACAGTGTCAAAACTGTAGTAAATATGGGCATGCAAAAAAATATTGTCGAAACGAACCTGTATGTGCGTATTGTGGATCTGAAGAACATGCCACACAATGAAATTGTAGCGAACCAAAATGTATAAAGTGTGGGCAGAATCATCACGCAAGATCCAAAGAATGCATGTATTACATATGCAATACGGAATTGAAAATGCTACAAATAAGAACAGGGATGTCTGTTAGAGAGGCTAAATTAGAATTGAAAGTGAGAGGAATTTAAGATCCTGCTGAGAAACTTACATATACCTCAATAACAAGAAGTAATAATGAAACAAAAATACATACGGACAGAAGTAACAAAATGCAGGAAAATAAATCTCAAAAAGAAAATAATGCTTTACAGGAAAAAACTAAAATGGTAAAGAATCAAGAAACAGGCACAAAGGATATGGGTAACATTTTATCAAACTCAATTGAAATGTAATGCAAATAGCACAAGATGATGAGACTACTACAGAAGAAATAGAGGAAAGTCGTGATGGAGTGGAAATTAAAGATAGAAAAAGGCCTATGTAGAGAACACCACCCAAAACGAAAAAACCAACTATAATTAGAGCAACATCGGTTAAACCAAAGACAAAGGATATGAAGAAAGAACAAAAGCAAATAATAATAATAGTAAAACCTATGGATACAGATATCCAAAACACTGAAGTCGAAGATAACAATGATTATGTCAGGGGGGACAGATTACTCCATCACCAATAATTGGTACAAGAGCAAATGAAACAAGGAATGTACATAAAAACACATGTGGGTGTAATGATTGTTTTATAGAATTGTGCAATAATAACAAAAACACAACAAAAGATGGTTTCACAAACATTGTAAGAAATTTTATGAAATATAAAAAAAAAAGAAACCACAGATTTGAATACCCATGAAAAAGGATACATGTGCATTGAGCACTTAGTATATTATAAATAAAAACAAATGAATGTCATGAGTAAATTATTAGAAAAAATCAAAGTTGATAATATAAAAAAGAGAGAGTAAAACTCGACCGCTATAATAAAATATTTTCAGTAGCTATATTATACAATGGAACGTAAATGGTCTGCAGACCAAATTACACCTAGAAGAAATACAACGATTACTAAAAGAATATGAACCAGTGATATTATGTTTACAACATGTCAACAAAACAATATCAGCAATAGGTAATATACCTTAACATCTACATCTAGAGAGGAAGAAGGAAATATAGGTACTGTTGTATATGTACATAACAAAGTATGTTATGACAAAGTACCTGTAAACTTTACTGATCTGCAAATATCCAGTATTACTGTAGAATCTGAAAAAAATGATAATTATGTAATTTATAATTTATACAACCGACCTATTAAAAATTATGACTTTGACTAACTTAGAGAATTACTTAATAATGTCAAGAAACCTACAACTCGATGTGGGACTGTAATTGTAATTGTTCACGAGATCGGCTTGGCTCGGCTTGCTCGCCCTGCCCAGCCCCTGGTCACGTTCGCGAGACTGGCTCGGCTCACCCTGCTTGCCTCCCAGTTCACTGCTTACCACCCAGTCTGGATCACGTTTGTGTGATCGGCTTGGTTTGGTGCGGCTTGGCTCGGCCCTGCTCGGTTTTTCCAAATCTGGTTCTCAACACTGTTTGAGTGAACTTTCTGCTCTTCCCAGGAAAGAGCTTTGCCATGGTGCAGCAATAATCTCCTTTGGTTGATTATCGCTCACGGTCCACCTCTCCTGCTGGTCTTACTGGCAGGACAGGTAGGAGTACTCTTTCTCTACACCTGTTCTCTTTTCCTCTTTCCGAGAGGTGCGAGACGGACAGAGAGAGCTCCAACGAATTTGTCTTTTTTCGAAGTTCGGTTGCCTGGTGTACTTTTGCTGTTGGTTCCCAAGTGTCTCATAGTACAACCAGGTACAGTAAATCCTGTATTCGCGGGGATGCGTATCACACCCCCAGCAAATAGCTAAAATCCGCAAATACTTAAAAACCCCTCAAAAAACACTTAGAACTGCCTATTTTGATAGTTTAAACACAAGAAAAACCCTCTAAAAATGCTTATACCTGAACATTTTAATAGTTTTATAAAAAAAAGTGCATTTAGTCATGAAAATGATATGAGAATACAGTAATTAGTGAATATTTGTCAGTGAAAAATACCGCGAATGGGCAAATTTTCCATGAATAATGGGTAGATACGTTCCACAGAGAAATCCGCGAATACTTGAGTCCGCGAATCGTGAGACCGCGAATACGGGGGTTCACTATAGCTGAGGAGGGTTCTTGGGATCAGTCAAGGTCTTCCTCCAAGGAGAGAGGTACAGGAGTTTCATGCTTCAGAAGCAGCGAGGGTCTTCCTCTTCAAGTTGTGAACGCCCTCGTTTCATGGAGAACTTCGTGCCGATTCGTCAGCGCAAGGATCCCCGGGACAGGACCGCGGCTTCCCCAATGAATAATCTTCATCACTCGCAACCCTTGCAGTTCCCAAAGGGACCGAGAGTTTCGGAGGCCGCCGCAGTCCTTGCTTGCAAGAGTGTTCTCGACCAGATGAATACTTTTCTTCGGAAAAGGAATTCATTCAGGTCAAGACACCAAGCTCCTCCCCTGCCTCAACAGAGTATGAAATCTTCTTGTTTCAGAGGGTCTTGCCGAATGCAGGTTGTTCTGACTACTTCTCCCGGACTGGGTTCTCTCTCTTTGCTTTTCCTTGCCGTGAAGGGTATTCTCTTCTGCAATGAGAGGCAGCGATGTGAAAGGTATTCTCTTCCGCAACGAGAGGTGGTGATCTTGGAGGACACCTGCTGGTTTCCTCCAGGCAGTCTCGTGATGGATCCATGATCCTTCACTTTTAGGGTTTCTCTCCTCGGACACGACCATTCCTGGAAAGAACCCTGCCTTTTGGAGACTGGTCCTGTCGGGGGTGGGTCTTCCTATACCAGATGGTAATCTGTGGGCAATTCTGGTGCTAAGAAGAAGGACTTTGCCCTAATTCGGATCTCCAGTTTCGTAAGTCCCGAGTTGGCTCGACCCTTAGGAACGAACCTTTACTTGGTTCTGCCTTTCTCTTTCAGAGATTTGCCAGATACCGCAGTAATCAAGGTCTGCACCAGGGCACAGCCTTGTCCTTTGGACAGTGGCCAAGACCTTTGGGTCTCAGTCATCTCGGCTTGACCGAAGGGTCAAGCCAGCCCTCCCTCAACCCCTAAGAAGTCCCAGACTTTGGATTCCATAAGGGAGGAGGGGAGAAGGGAAGAGAGAAAGAAGTATTGACCAGGCAAAAGTTCCCCTACTGCAGATGCCTGGTGGCGACATTGCCGAGACCTGGGAATGGATTCCTTCAGAAGTATCTATTTCCCTTGGGTTTCAGCAGTTCTTTTCATCAAACTTTCTTCCCATTTCCTCTCCCGTGCTCCCAATTTTGGAAATGCCTGCCCGGCAAGAGCTAATTGTATTGGTATCCTGTCATCTTGCAGAACTTTCCCCATGGTGGAGAATGAAGGAGGTCTTCCTAATACTTTGAAGAGGAAAGAGTTAGGATAATAATGCTTGATTGAAGGAACCTTCAGATTCAAGGAATAGGTTCACACCTATAAGACTTTGTCTTGAAGGTGTTTGACCAAGACAATTAGTACCTTCTCATCAACATAATGAACTCAAGGCAGCCTTTTGGCCTTCCGAGAATTCAGGATGAGTTTTGCGACACTCAGTGGTTTCGTTGAACAATAAAACCACAGTAGTGGCATATGTCAACAAACAAGAAGGAATCGTTTTTTCCTCCTTTGTCTTCTGTCGATATTTGCAGGTACTCAGTGGCTCAATTAGCCAGATACATTCCCAGAGGGGATGTATTGGTAGGCGAGCTGGGCCTCAGGTTTGAGTGATCAGTACGGAACGTGCTCTTCACTCTTTTCCTCACAAAGATTCATGAAGAGACTGCTCAACTGAGAGATCCGTACCATCTTTCTGTTGCCTCCCGGCACAACGAAGTTGGTAGTTTTCTTGCTCCATCGTACCAGACCCCGGGGGCTGCTACGGTGAGGCATGCTGTCTTTTGGGAAAAATCGATATCTATGTTTTTCCCTCCGTATTTGTCTGTTCGTTAGGGGTTCACAAGCTTTGCTCACCCCGAGTTTTAGACAAATGCTGGAAGACTTCATCTTTCGCCCGACCTGATAGCTCTGTTTCCAAGGCATTGAGAAGAGTTCTGCTTGACCCAACCCCCTGTAGCAGCTACACAAGAAGCAGTTCTTCAGGCAGTACATCCCCATGTGTTCAGGACTAGGAGACCTTCCAGTTTTTCTTGCAATCATACGCTTTCTCGCCAAGCCGCCCAAGCAGCAACGGATATAGCTGGATATCTCTTGAAGTCCTCTGCAACAGTGTTCCTGGGACTGGATCCGTCTTCGCTGGTTGGTGTGGTTGACGGAACTTCTTCTCGGGTCAGAGTCGCTCTTCAAGTCTGGACTTCCTCATCTTCTCTGCCGAGGGTTGCTTCTCTCCCTTTCATTTGTGAAGAATGTAGGCCCTTGCGACCTAGTCTTCTGTCTGAAGTAGCCTTTCTCCTCATTCGAGATTTAGCTACAGATGAGAAGCTTCTTCGGTCTTGCTGTCTCAGGGAACTGTTCCCTGGGTGGCATGTGACAGAGGTTGTTTATTGCCGTTTCGTTGGTAGTGCATCCCATTGGGAGTGAATTCAGTTTGACATTCAGAGCATCTGTGTACGTATTAAACAGTTATGGAGAGAGAATGCCCCCTTGCAGGAGCCCATTTAGGGAGCTGAAGGTGTATGATTATAAGTTACCTCATTTGACGCAGAATTGCTGTGTGGAGAACCAACAACATAAAATGCCATTTAAATTTAGAGTTGTGGCTCGTTTGTGCAGCTTTAGGAAGCGTTTTTGGTAGTTTACTCAGTCAAATGCTTTTCTCACATCTACAAAACGTAGGAAAACAGGAGAGGCTGATGATAGGAAATAGTTCAGCAGTTCTTTTAGGATGTAGGTGCAGGTGTCGGTTGAGTGGTTTGCTTTAAAGCCAGACTGGTTGTCAGTAGCGTGCAGTAAGGGAAGAAGTCTTGGTAGCAGAATGGACTCAAGTATCTTCGACGCAATTGTAGATTGCAATCGGATGATAATTGCCAGGGTCAGCTGCACCCTTTAGCTTGTTTTTTATTAATGGGATTAAGTGAACTAAGAGTAGGGAGTCTGGAAGAAACTGTTGAATTATGCAGGCATTAAATAGAGCAGCTAGCAAAATGTAAATTATCGGATGGCAGAATTTGAAAGCTTCAGCTGGTAGACCATTTCAGCTGGGCAGTTTATTATTAGGGAGGTTGCTTATGGCATCGCTGTTACCTGGTGTAATACGATCCGTGAAATGAAACAATGTTATTAGTAAGGAGGTTATCTACGTCCCTTCAGGAGTCTTGATCATTTATACAATTTAGGATAGTGCTGAAGTGATTGCCCCACTTTCTTACAATAGCCTCTTCACCAACGGCTTCTCCTATCTCTGTGATAGCTTTTTAGTTTTGGGATTTAGGGATTGAGTGTCTTTTCAAAGATGAGGGTAATTGCCAGATTCTAATTGTCTAGGCATTGTATCAGCTCTTAGTTGCTTTTCATTCAGTCTGCGGTGCTTAAGGGCAAGTTTGAACTGCACTCTCACCTTTCTCATTAGCAGTGCAAAGTGCCCTTCCCTTGGGCTACCATTTTGCCTCCATAGTAAAAACATTTCTTGTGAATGTGTATACAGATTTTTAACCAGGTCATTCCATCAGGGTATATTGTGAGTTGCCTTGATGAGATCTAAAGGTATCCCTGCTAGATGCAAGCATAGCGGAAATTATATTCGAATAGAATTCTTTCAGATCTCTCCTGTGGTGGTCATTTCTACATTTTGGGTTAGTGCACAGTAAGGTATCTGCTGGTTGAACTACTGTATTGTACACAGCCTGGTTTCTGTGGTTTTCCCAAAGGATCTGGTTTTCTGCTGGTTTTTAAAATCCCAGTTAATGGCAGGTGGGTGATCAGTTGGGGGTTCATGGTAGGGAGGGATGGGGTATTGAATGACATCTGTAAGGGTATGTGATCATTGCCCGTTGTAAGATCGTAACAAATGTTGCAGGTCACAATAGAATCATGAAGTTTTGGGGACGTGATGCAGTGGTCCAGCCAGGAGGTTGTAATTGTGTCCGTTTTATTTTGTACAAAGGTATAGAAGGAGGGAGGGAGGGGCATTACTTCGATAATTTGGAGAGTGTGATTTTGACAAGCGAGTAAGTTTGTTATAAAATTGTTTTATGGGGGAGAATTAAGGTACCCTATTATACAAATATGATCAGCAGTAGAATCATGAATAATGCTGTGTAACTCACCTAGGATCATGCAGTATTGATCAAAATTACTGTTCTTTTCCCAGGGCATATAAACATTAATTATTAAGATCTTAGAGTCCCCTACTGTCACTTGAAGCTGCAGCAATCTATCACTCCTGTAGCCTGTGCGTAAACCCCTGCTTGGGGTGTCAGTAAGTTCCCCGGGTAGGGGTGGTCCCAGATTGGGTTATATCTTGAGACTTTTATATTAGGACCAAAATTCTCACCTTTAAGAACAGAAGGTGTTGAAATAGGCAGGTAATCCTGTAGGCAACTTTATGTCTAATTTTGCATGGGAGTTCTTGGGAGATAAGAGGGTGGGAGCCCGTGAGAAACTTGACTCTCTCTACTATGAGCTCAAATTGTGAAACACAACGTGACATCTCTTCTCAGGTGTTGGCCAGGGTGATCTATGAATGTTGGGCTTTGGTTCAGCGGGCAATCAAGAGGTTCTTTTCTTTTTCCTACCAGCTTGGGTCTGCCAGCCCCTAATCCCCTCATGATCATTCTCATCCTCATCCACGAAGGGGTGTTGGGTGGGAGAGAGAGGGTCGGAAGACTCACGAGGGCTGGTGATTGTCACTGAAGATCTATCTTCCACCGGAGGTTCTGGTGAGGGAGAGGAGGTTGGGAGTCCATCGGTCCCTTCCGATAGGTGTGTGGGTGAGGTGGGCACTTCGTCCGAGGGAGAGAGGGTGGTTCCCACTTGGAGGGTATGGCTTTTCTTATCTGCTGCTCACATCCTCACTTCTCTCGTGTTGTTGGGAGGTGAGGAAACAATAGATGCCTCATTCAAAGGGGTCTGGTGGCTTGCTGTATGATTGTTTAATCATTCTTGCACTCCTTTGATTGCATCCCAGATCTTTGAAAGATTGTTATTTGTTTCCACAGTTTTAATACTGTCGTATGATTCCTGTAATCCTTTGATCACATCCCAGATCTGTGAAAAATTGTCATGTGCTTCCTCAGTTTTTTCTGAGGTTTTTCAAATTTTTCTGAGAGATTTTGCTGTTTGGAAGGCATTTTCTGCCTTATGGTACACTGCAGGTAGGCTTAGATCAGCAGGCCCCTTTGGAGGCAGATTGTAGGGGTCATTGGTGTAGATTTCTACCGAGCAGGTCCTTAGCCACTTTGTGATATGTAATATTTTCTTGAGAGAGGATAATCTTTTCTTGTATCGCTCCTAGAGAATGGTTTCTGGTATCAGGTCTGCATTTTGTATATGCAGCATTATTTTCTCATGAGAGAAGGCTGCACTTGTATGTCGGGCAGATGTATCGTTAGGTCCCTGGCATGACGGTTGGAGGTGGTCAAATGACATTTTTGTGGTAAAGGGAGGGCCAAGCACTAACCCATACACAGCACTTAATTACCCATTTCCCAGGGCCAATAGGCTTTGAGAAGTTGTAACTTGAAAAACTTCGAAGGCACTGGTTGGAGCAGAATGTAGATTAATATATCTGCAATTACACATCACTATCCAGTGTACACTCCGGGTGTTACATGAAGACACTATTAACACATTGCCTTCTATGAGAGGTTTAATCACCAAGGGTAAAAACCCTCCTTTTTTGGTAAAAAACATGAGAGAGACCTCCAACATGTCTGCCCCCGACATATACATGCTCTGAGTCTCGTTTAATGCGTTAGCCGAAAGGTCGTTATGGTAAACGTTAATCTTTGCTGCGTATGCGACTTTTTCCATCATTAGCACCTAGTATGAGGTTGTTAGTACTGATAGGACTAATTATATAGGTACATTAAATGTAGCATTTATAAGTAAGGAGCTCTAAAGATAATAATTACAGTTTATGAATTTTGTTAGATTTTACGATTTACAATTGTTTGGGATGAATCTTACCTGCTGTTCAAGATAGCTTATATCTTTGCACCGATTGGCAAGTTGGCATTCAAGCAAAAGATCGAATGGCTGCATGGATGACTGTCTAGTGCACTTGTTCTCTAACAGGTGTACTTCAAATGTTTTAGCTCTTGTCAGAATTCTCCTTGCCGCCAGTGTGTATAGGTGCTTGTTGGTATTTCGTGGTACTCTACATTTATTTTTCCTAGGATTCTTTCCACTGGAATCAAGGCTAAGAATATCAGGTTCTGTAGGAATGATCACTGTGTTAGTAGGATGTAGATTTTTTAGGAGATACAGACTGCACCAAATGCAATGGTATACTGTAAAGTGTAATTTTGAGAATAGATGTGAGAAAGGGATTTTCGAAGGAATTTTCGAAGGAATTTCTGCTCAAGTTCGTTAATATAGGAAGAGAAGGGGAGCAGATAGATTGCGAAAGCAACTAGTTAGGTCAGGTCACCAAACCAACCTGTTTTTTCTCCCCCTTCTCTGCTAATGCCTTAGTTATTACTGAGACTTCCTCTATAGATCTGCCTTCTGCTTCCCTTTCAGTTCAGGAAAAGCATGTTTAGAAGTTAGAAGAGGACGTAAACCTTATTTTGGTCAGTACAAGGTTTGTCTGAATTGGTTAGGGAACCTGTCTGTGTCTCCCCATAGTGTGCGATCATTTTTGCATTCCCCTGTAAGAGGTAAGGTGTCAGTGCCCATGCCCATCTGTAGTCCACTGCCTGGGAACTGGGTCGGTTCTTGGGGCGATATGATGCTGTGCCCTCCGTCCCATTTCTCTGTTTTTCATGCTCTGAGTCTCGTTTAATGTGTTAACCAAAAGGTCAATTTGGAAAACGTTAATCTTCGCTACGTATGCGACTTCTGCCATCATCAGCACCTAGTTTGAGGTTTTTAGCACCGATAGGACTAAATATGTAGGTACTGTACAGACAGTGTTATTAACCCTCCCGCGCTTACGGGGGTTCCTATGGGGCTACCCGTTACGCGACTTATGCCTTGGAGGGAAAAGTGGGGCTCACGCAGAAAAGTTTCTTTGTGAAAATCGATACGTCCAAACTATAACTGATATATGCTACTGGTTTGTTTTATGATGTTGGCAAATGATTGAATATTTTCCTAAAACTATCAGAAAATCTTTGCAAGGCTTAGAAATAATAAAAAAGACGTGATGAACGTGATATTTTTAAGGAAAATCATAGAAATTTTTTTAAATAATCGTGAAAAATATAATTTCTGGGTTTCTCGACCTGTGTCAGCCGGTGAAATAACCTTTCGGCACTTATTTCAAGGTAAAGCTATTGCTAAATATACCAGAGAAAAAGCTAAAAAGCTAAGCCGGAGTTACTACCCCAGTGCGAGCTCCATGGTATGGAGTCGTGTATGAGAAAGGGTGAGATTGTCACAATCACAGGCCTCCGCCCTGTAAACCTTCCCAATGTCAAAAGTCCTACCGAGTGAGGTGCCGTTACATACCCCTGCACCACTCGCGACTGTAAACAAGCCAGCGCCACCCACATTCCACTTTTTTAGCACGCGTTCGCTGTTGTTGTTTTCTCCTTGTGCGCTTTTGTTGGTTTTTTCAAGCAATGGCATCTTCATTGGATTCATCACCTAAGTTGAGTACCATCTCTATGTTTTATTTGGGTGGTTGAGAAGTTTTATTTCCCCTAGTTAAATAATTAGGGGATTTATTGTCAGTCTCATTCCCACACTCGGACGCCATGTGACCTTATGTCTTCGGGCTAGGTCGGGTTTTTCCCCGTCCCCCTTTCCTATACCCTTTTTTTATTATTATACTGTATATATATTCAATTGGGTTTTATATATATATATTTTATTACCCTTCTCTGGGGGAGTCCCTTTTATTGTCTCTTAGGCTTTGAGTTTCCCCCTCTTGCCTATCCGCCATTATTCCTTGTTATACATGTTATAATTTGGACATTGCTTCCTCCAGGGTTGGGATGTTTTGTTTGAGATGGTACGTTTATGCTTAAATTGCTTATTTTGTGCCAAGCGCACGGATGTCTTTGATATTTACAGATATTATCTGAGAAATTTTTGTCTGGAAGGTCGGGCCATTTCCTCCGCTCTCATATCGCGTGAGGCTTTGGTCTCCCCTTTCTACATGTGCTTATGATTATTTAGATCATTTCATTTTGCCTAGGCTATGTTACTGTAAGTTGGTGGAGTAGTTTCTTCTCCTGGGTTTCCTTCCCCAGTCCCCAGCTGGGTAAGGTTAGCCTAGGCTATGGCTTGGCGGTCCTCTACTGGCCAGGAGAGAGCTCTGTGTGTAGGGGATTCATGGTGGCTTCCCTTTGATGTGGCGTTGGTTGGTGAGTGGGGCTGATGTTTTCCCTCCCCTATTTCGGCCTTTCCGTTTAGTCTTTATAGTACTAATAGTTAAGCTGGAATAACGAGGGTTCCTCGTGTTGCCTCCTCCTTCCAAGCCACATCTTCGGGTTATTCTCCACTTCATGTTTTACCCTCCTAACACATTCTCTCGCCTATCCCCTTTCCCCTCCTCCCTCTCCCACCCTTGGTTAGCTTTCATTATATGTTATCTTACCAAGGCCGAGATTTAGCCTTTCCCACCCGCCATGTTTCCTCAGTATACCCCCTCCCTCTGCATTGATTGGCTGTTCTCTCGTCACCTGACCTTATCCGGTCATTCCTTTCGAGACTACAGTAGGGGACCGGGGTGCTCCCACACCCCTGTTTCCCATCCCTTTCTTTGCTTTGTCTTTGAGTGTTCCATCTCTTCCTCTTTCAATATCGTTCCCATTCCTTTCATGTCCGATCTTAGAGAGGAGTAGATTCTCATGGCGCCCTGGGTGTGCCTACCCACTCCCTGGTCGCTACCAGAGTCCCACACTCATAGCCTATACATCCCCCCTTCTTGTGTCAGGTGACAAGTTCTTTTCCCATCCGAGACACCTCGGGTGGGGAGACAGTGTTCTAGTTGCCAGTTGAGTATCCCACCTGACTGTCTTCTGTCTGCCGTTCACACGTACGACACTTATATTGTCCTCTTCATATACACCCTTTTCCAGTATCTTCTCTCCACCAGCTATTTACCTTGGTATTTTTCTTTGCTTGGTGGCCGGATGTTCTTGTTTCCCTACTCCGGTGGGGACGGTGTTTGGTCGGGCAGTGTTCACTACACCTCCTCCGCCCGTTTTCTAAGTACAAGACTCTCTCCACTCCCAAGTGGGAAAAGTATACCCTATAGTAATCTTTCCTAGTCACAGATGTTTTTGTTCACTTCACATACAACATACTTATTATTATCTACCCTTGGCGCGGATTAACTCCGGCGGCTTCATGGGGAGTTTTTACATATCCGATAGGCCCTTTATCTCCCGGTTTACTCCATTTCCTATCCGGATATATTTTTGTATATATATAGGTGTGGGTATGTGGGTGCTCATTTATTAATATTTAATGTTATTTATGATATGTTAACTATCCTTTTGGGACCTTCCCCGTCGCTCCGGATTAACTCCGGCGGTCCCTCTAGGTAGTTAATCATGTTGTTCCAGTAGCCCCCTTTTTTCCCCGGTTAACTCGGCGGGGCCTACATGGATTACTACTATTCTAAGACACTACTCCGGCAAACTACTCGGCGGTCTTATTAGCATACTCATTTATCATTCAACTTACAGATGGTGCGTTGTCAGGAGCAGGGTGCACCGCTGTGCTGGAACCAGGCCAGCGGGCATGAAGTGTGCAGGTCCCACTCCAGCTGTGCTGTCCACGTGGGGACCTGACTGTTTGGCACCCTGATGGTTGTGAAATGTGCTACGCTCTTTACGAGCAGGTTCTGGACGAGTCGGTAAGAAAATCTTCCACTCCGGATTAACGTTTTTTCCTCAATTTTGTCTTTGATGGATAATTGTAACATATTCAACTTTTAGGAGGCCCAATCACCTATCTTCCTTTCCCCCTTTTCAGATTGACCGCAGCTCCGGGACTCCGCTTTATCGACCCTCAAGTCCTGGGTCGGCGGCTTCGGGGAACGCCGGGCAGGGAAACCCTACATCCTCTGCAAGGACGTTTGCAACGTTCTCTTCCCGGCGCCTGGATCTCGGCTTCCGTTGATGAAATAGCCGCCCCCTTAATCGCTGGGATCCGGGGAGATGACGCAGCCCTCCCAAGAAGAAGTCGCTGCTTGCGGTATCGAGCGGAGGACGTTATGGCCCGCAACCTCAACCTGGAGCCTATGAACGTGGACTTGGAACAGCCAGGTAAGGGGGTAAGTGAGGCAGGTGATCTATTATTTAGTTCTCCCTCTTCTACTGCTTCCTCCTTCAGAGGATTTGTGAAATCCTCTTGCCTTATGGACGGTGCAAGGTCTACCGTCCCTAAGGTTAAATCTGTTAAGAAAAAGACCTTGAAATCCCAGAAGGTCCGCTCCGAGGTTCCCTCAGATGTCACGGCCCCTAGCCCCGTGCCGTCTCACGAGCAAGGCCTCTACTTCTGGGAGGAGCACGGTCAAAGCATAGTAAGGAGACTCCCACCCTCCTTCCTTTGACGCGAAGCGTTTGCTGAGCTTCTTATGAAGCAGTTTGACAAGAGAGTTGATTTGCAAGCTGTCGCAATTCTCGAATCAGCTGTCTTCTTCAAACGCTTCTATGCTCTCCTTATCAGAGGAGGTGAAGTCACGAGGACTTTGATCTCCGGGTTCATGAGTGGCGGAGCGGCCAACAAACCCTTCTCCGTCCCAGATACCTCCAACCTGCCCCCTTTCGATAAAGGGAACCCTGGCGCCTGACCTCTTTGCTCCCCAACATGAGGGTACTCTCACTATTGAGGGCTTAGGCACTCGCAGGTTGGAAGAACTGGAATTCTTCCCTCCAAACCTGAAATCTCCCTATGCAGGATATGCCAGGCTTACAGAGGAGGCTTGGATCCGGTCCGATAAGGTCCCAAAGGAGACAGTCATCTTCCCGAGGGACCAGGCCCAATCAGCCCTACTACGGACCTTGTCGGAGTGGCAGGCGGAGAACACAAAGCTCACTCCGCAAAAGGTGCATTTACCATGTTCTCTCTGGGGGAAGCCCTCCCCACTCCATGCACCTCTAAAGTCGCCTCCCTCACCAACCAAGCTTGCGTGGAGGGCAAACCAGTTCCTCATCTCCGGGAGATAGATCCCACATCACTGGTCTTACCCGGAGATTCCCAGTATTAGGCGGCAAACCCGGATACCTTTTACGGTTACCCGGCTGGACCCTGACTGCGCCTCTAAACCTCTTTAGTGAGCAACTCCCAGAATCCCAGAGTCGCTCCTGAAGGCCGAAGCAGACGCTAAGGACAGACTTAGTAGGTCCTTAAACTCATTGACTTTGGCAGAGGCGACGTCAGTGGTATACTACGAGGATCCTCTTTTTCCAGGTGTTGACGAAATCTCTCCTGGGAAGTTTCCAACAGGACCTCTATGATTTTGTAAAGGCCCGATTGAACTGCCGGAAGCACATCTTTTAGGCAGCTTCTATCCGTCATGAGCCTAACAGGCTCATAAAAAGCTCCATCTGGGGAGCTAACCTGTTCCCTCAGGAAGAGGTTGATTAAGTCCTAGCAGAGGCAACTAGGGCCAGCCAGAGTCTCCGCTCCCGTTGGGGTTTGTCCTCCAAGAGGAAACAATCTGAGCCCGCCGGAACTCACCTAAACAAGGGAAGAAGTTCAAGAAATTTAAGCGGCTCCCGACTCAGACAGTACTGCAGGCCGTCCAGGTCCCCCACCCTGGACATCCCTCAACCTCCCAACCTCAGCCTCAACCTCAGTATGTGCTGGTTCAACCAGCCCATCAACCTCTCGCTGCCCCTTCTTACATTTCCTCCCCTGCTTATAATGCCTCTTACGAGAGCCAGGGAGCATTTCAGGTCAATCCAAGATGCAAAGGAACGAGCTAGAGGGTACTTCAGAGGTAGAGGTTCATCCCCGCTCCTCCTCCAAAGGAAGGGGAGGCAGGGGATCTAGAGGAGGCAGGCCCTCTCCCGCACAGTGAGATATCTCAGGTAGGCGGGAGGTTGTATCATTTTCGGGACCAGTGGAGCTTCAGTCCCTGGGCCCAGAGCATAGTCTCCAAAGGATTGGGGTGGGGTTGGATCAAAAGTCCTCCCCGATCAGGTTCCATCAATCACCCTCCAAGGCTCTGAAGGACTTTGTGAAAGATCTGTTAATAAAGAGGGCAAATAAGAAAGCGAGACATCTGAAATTTCAGGGCAGACTATTCAGCGTCCCAAAGAAAGGTTCCAGTCAACGAAGAGTAATTCTAGACGTGTCCCGTCTAAATTCCTACATTCAATGCGACAAGTTTGAATGCTTACAATCTCGCAGGTTCGGACCTTACTTCCCGATGAGCCGTAACCACCTCTATAGATCTTTCAGACGCCTATTATCACGTCCGATTGCGAGAAAGGTTCTCTCCTTATCTGGGGTTCAGACTAGGAAATCAAGCATACTCATTCAGAGTCATGCCATCGGTCTCAATATAGCTCCCAGAATCTTCACCAAACTGGCGGACACGGTAGTTCAACAACTCCGGTCCCAAGGGATCATGCTAGCCGCATACTTAGACGATTGGATCGTTTGGGCGTCCAACGCCGACGAATGCCGCCGGAGAGCGACAGCCATAGTAATCGGCTTTCTGGAATCATTGGGCTTTCAGATAAACGGAGAAATCCGCCCTAGTTCCGGAGAGTCGCTTTCAGTGGTTAGGAATCCAGTGGGACCTGGGTACACAGACTATCCCTTCCGCCCGCCAAATGGAGAGAAATAGCGAAAAGCAACCAGGCAATTTCTCAAGAACAAGAAAGCTTCCCGTCGTACCCAAGAAAGAATCTTAGGTTCTCTTCAGTTTGCTTCAGTGACGGATCTTCTTTGAAATCCAAACTGAAGGATGTAAACCGGGTATGGCGGAGTCGAAGCCAATGTCAGATTCAGAGACAAAGTATCTCTGATTCCACCAATTCTGAAGAAGAGACTCGGCCTTGGGCGTCCGTCAAGAGCTTATCGAAGTCAGTGCCCTTCAGTTCCCTCCGCCATCCCTAGTGATTCACACCGACGCTTCCCTAAGCGGGTGGGGAGGATATTCCCAACACAAGAAGGTGCAAGGGACTTGGTCTACCATGTTCCGCCAGTTTCATATCAATGTTCTGGAAGCCATGGCAGTCTTTCTAACCCTGAAGAAACTGCGCCCAACAATCGGATTCATATAAGTTTGGTTCTCGACAGCGCAGTAGTAGTGCACTGTCTGAACAGAGGAGGTTCCAAGTCGAGTCGGATCAATCAAGTTATGATAGCAATATTTTCTCTAGCAAACAAACACCAGTGGCATCTGTCTGCTACCCACCTTGCAGGGGTCTGGAATGTCATTGCAGATTCCTGTCCAGGACAACTCCGCTGGAGTCGGAATGGTCCCTGGACAAAACCTCCTTCAGGTGGATTTGCAACCAAGTTCCGGGTCTCAAGTAGATCTCTTTGCAACAGAGTGCAACCACAAACTACCTTGCTATGTGGCCCCAATCTGGACCCTCTAGCTCACTCCACAGATGCAATGTCCATAGATTGGAACAAGTGGAAAAGAATCTACCTCTTTCCCCCAGTAAACCTGTTATTGAAAGTCCTTCACAAACTCAGGACATTCAAGGGCCAAGTAGCCTTAGTAGCTCCAAATTGGCCGAAGAGCAACTGGTTTCCACTTCTTCTAGAACTGAAGCTTGTGTTTGAAAATTCCCAACCCGAAACTGACGCAAATAGTACAAACTCAGACTGTGTCAGCTTCCTCAAGAATTCAGAATGCCCTAGCTTTGTGGATTTCATGAAGTTTGCTGCTCAAAGGGATGCTAATATCGATCCTATTAACACTTTGTTCCTAGAATCAGATAAAAGGGAATCCACTCTTAGACAATACGACTCAGCAGTTAAGAAATTGGCACTCTTTCTAAAAGAATCTGAAGCTACAGTAATGACCACTAATTTAGCCATTTCATTTTTTAGGTCATTGTTTGAAAAAGGTCTGCCCCTTAGTACTATTACTACAGCAAAATCAGCTTTAAAAAAGATATTTTTGCACGGGTTTAAGATTAACTTAACGGACTCTTATTTTTCGTCTATCCCTAAAGCCTGTGCTCGTTTGAGACCAGTAACCCGCCCACAGTCGGTTTCCTGGTTCTTAAATGATGTCCTTAAGTTAGCCTCAGAAGTAGATAATCATAACTGTTCTTTCACTAACTTATTAAGGAAGACCTTATTTTTAATTAGTTTGGCTTCAGGTGCTCGAATTTCTGAACTGGCTGCCTTGTCTAGAGAACCCAATCATCTGGATTTCCTTCCATCAGGTGAAGTGTTACTAGCTCCTCACCCTAAGTTCCTAGCTAAAATGAAGATCCTCAGGATAGGTGGTCCCCATGGAAGATCATCCCCTCCCACAAGACCTGTCTTTATGCCCAGTCTTTACCCTGAAAGCATTCTTAGACAGAACCTCACACATAACTTTAGGGCCTTTATTTGTAAGGGAAGGGGAGGAACCATTTCTTTGAAAGCCATTAGACAACAGATCCTATATTTCATTAAACATGCAAACCCAGATTATTTCTCTGTACGTCTTTACCTACACCATAGATAGTTTAAATTAATTTTATCTGCACTGTCTACGAACTGTAAATGGGCTAGTGTGGCAAATATGTTCTAAAACATAGAGGCATAATAACTAAGAGTTGTATTAGTCCAAATAAAAAACACTGTTTGCTCATGAAAAAGCATTTCAGAACAAAGTGAAAGAGACGTAGAATAAAGTTATTAAAAAGAGGTTGAGAAGACTTCTAAAAATAGATTGATCGGAAGAGGAAAGAGAGAAATTCTCTTTCAACTCTCCATTTTTATGCCACCCATTTATTTCTTTTTTAAGGGTAATGTATCAAGCTAACTTTTAAATGAAAGTATAGTAACTTTAATCTCATTTAAAAGTTAGTTTAATAATTTGGGATCATGATTAGGGTCATATTAGTGTTTAAACTGTAGAAATGAGCATTTATTAGCATTTTTAGAGACCGTGCCAAATTTACGCGAAAATTCGCCTTGCATGAGGAGCTCTGGAACCTAACCTTGCATAAGTTCGGGGATGGCTGTACATATATTGTATAGGAGTGTACCTGTACAATATATCATAAAGGTATTTATTTTTAATGACTGTCTTTTATAGGGCTTTTGGACCCAGGCACAGGGGTCCCCTCACGCTGCTTCTGTTTTATTCTTGCTGAATTGAAGTGGTTTTCTCCGCCAGGCTGCTCATCGAGCACATGTATGAGAGCCTTGCTCCTAGAACGGAATCCAACTTCTGGCAGCAGTAAGAGCCAGAGAGGATTCCAGGTCAAGTAAGAAACCTTTAGCTTGATTGGCTGAAAGGATATTGTGTAGCTGCACTATTCACCATCCTCTTCTCAGTGTGGGAATCAGCTATCTTTA
This sequence comes from Macrobrachium rosenbergii, assembly GCF_040412425.1. Taxonomy (NCBI): domain Eukaryota; kingdom Metazoa; phylum Arthropoda; class Malacostraca; order Decapoda; family Palaemonidae; genus Macrobrachium; species Macrobrachium rosenbergii. Next base: position 838,907 of record NC_089781.1, on the reverse strand, counting down.
ACAGTAGGTAATATTCATCCCAAATAATATAAATTTTCATAATAAAATTTATTATTTGGATACTTACCCATTGTTAAAGTAGACCTCACCCAGCCTCCCCACAACTTTGTGGGCTGTCAGGGAGAATTCTGACTAGCTAAAACATTTGAAACACACTTGGTGGAGCACAGCCATTTGGTCTTTTGTTTGAATGTTGATTCGCCCATCAGTGCAGAGATAAAAGCAATCTTTAACAATAGGTAAGTATCCAAATAGTAAACTTTATTATAAAAATTTATGCTATCAACTTATGATACTGGCTCTATATTTAGTTGGTTGGTAAATAGATAGACTAGCAAAACATGCTACGATGTCAAAAAACAAAATGTTTTTTCTTAAGTTTTTGTTTGTTCTTTCTTCTCCTCCCACTGAGCTGTCTAACTCCTATACTTTCCCATGCTCCTGTTTTCACCTCTCATTAAAGAACAAAGATTCCCCTAAGTGTCTCAAGCAGGTTTTCTCAGTTTTCACCTTTCATTTCAGGGAGTAGTAAATCCCTTAGATGATCCCCATGAGCATAGAAAAGGGATTTTGACGAAGGAAAATCTATTTCTGGAGGGGACCGTGTCAGCCGGTGAAAAGTCCATTCAGCACTTATTTCTAGGTAATTCCGTTGCTAGATACCAGAAAGCTAAATGAAATGCTGGAGTTACTACCCCAGAGCGAGCTCCATCAGATGGAGTCGTGTATGGAAAAGGGTGAACTACAAAAACACGGAACCTTATCCTATAGAGATCCCAAGGTCAAAAGTCCCACAGGGAGGTGCCGTTACAAACCCATGCATCACCCGCGGACAGCACACAAAACACCGCTAGCCGCATTCCATTTCAGCAAGCACCATGTGTCACACGTTTTTTCGTTGTGCTTTTAATCTTGTGCCTTTTTGCATCATTATGGCTTCCTCACAAGGTCTTTCGTCACCTAAGTTGAGTACCAGTGTTTCGTTTTTTAGTTGAGGCGATTGAGGCTCCTTATTTCCCTTTAGTTTAATAATTAAAGGGATTTATAACGCCCGTCTCGATCTCCTCTCGCGGCCTCACGTGACCTCCATGCGTGGTTCGTGATCTTGGGTCGCCCTGTTTTTCGATCTTTCTCACGGTTCCTCTTCGTGTTTAGGATAATTTTCCTTTTCATGAGGTCTAATTAGTGATTTTGATTGATTAACGTTTGTTTCCCTTTGCTTCGAGATGAGGGCTGGTGTTTAGGCGTCGGGCTTCCCCTCGAGCCTATTAAGCCTTTATCAATTCATTAACATGCCTTATTTTTGCCCTTCTTTTCTCTTAGCTTCTGGGAATTTTATTTACGTTAGTACTTTTAAGTTTTTTGTTTTATCTTTAACCCAGTGTTCGGATGCATTTGATATTTGATGATTATTATGGATACTTTTTGTTTGGCGGCCATTTCCCTTCACGTCCACATCGTGTTGGGTATGGTCCTCCTCTTGTTTTGTTTTGTTATGTTTTTATTTTATCCTTTTTGTGGGTTGGTTGTTAGCTTTGGATTTCCTTTTTTTTTGGGGCCTTAGGCTATTGCCCCCTTTTTTTTTCCATGAAAAAGGGGATGGTCGTTCATTCTTTTGTTCACATGCCCTTCATAAGGTTTTGTGTTCGTATTTTCCAATGCGGCGCTTTCCTTAAGTTTTACTAGGGTCTTCTCCTTTTATGTTCCCTTCCCTGTTTGGCTTTTTGCGTAGGCTAATAAGCCTCTCGTTTAAGCTGAAATAGCGAGGATCTCATGTTGCTTCCCTCTCCTGTTTCGGCTTTTTCGCGGCTAATGAGCCTCTTGGTTAAGCTGGGATAGCGAGGGCTTCATGTAGCCTACCCTAGTTTGGTCTTTACTTAAGGTTAGTTTCCAGTTTTTAGTTATGTCGACCCACCCTTTTCGCCCCTCCTCCTCCCGAGTGCTCTCTCTTCCCTTGATTTGTTTTCAATCTTGTTAACTTATCCAGGTTTAATGGGAGCATTCCTTCCTTTAGCCTATAGCTTATGCCCCCTTCCTCTGCATTGTTTGGCCTCTCCTTGGTGCGGTCCGTGACTTTACCTATATCTCTCCCTCCTGGGACTGTTGGTGGCCGGGAGGGCTTCCCCTCCCCCGTCCACCATCTTTGGCCATCTTTATCTCCCTGTCCCCCCCTGGAGGTTGTTCCTGTTCCTCTCCTGCTTCTCGCGTTTGCTGGGTAACGACTCAGTCAGCGAGTGGGCGGGAGGACACGAAACGCCCGGATTGTGCATTCACACTCTCTGGTCGTTCTTTTTGGTTCTTCCTCCGGGTTTTTCATTCCTCCCCTTCATACGTCTTCTCCGGCGTGTTGTTTAATTTAGCGACACTCGGTTCAGTCCCTTCTTCGTTGCCAGTTAGAGCTTTCCGCCTGACTGTCTTCGTGTTGGGCTTTTGACGTTCCCTGCCCTTAGCTAACTACTGTCTTCTATCGAGCGCATTCCTTGCTTCCCGCTCCTTCGGTTCTAGCGTTTATCGGTCTTCCGTTATCGCTAGTTTCATATTATTTTTAGTTGCAGGGAATGCGCTTTCTCCGGACAGTTTAACCTTCCCATTTCATTTTGTATCCGTCACTTACTTTAAGGCATGTTACTCCGGCTAGTTCCAGTATATTTATTTTGTTTTATTTATTATTTTATTATTTATTTTGTTTTGTTTGTATGAGATTTTTTTTACCCGGTTACCTCCTGGATCATTCCGGCTGGATTCACGGCTTTGTTTAATACTGTGTTGCTCCGGTACACTGCTCCGGCACCTTACACAGTGTACTCATAATCTCATACTCTTACAGGTGGTGCGCTGCCAAGAAGAAGGGTGCTCCGCAGCCCTCCATCAGGCCAGCGCCACGGAGTTTGTCGGTCTCACTCCGGATGTGCGGTCCACGTGGGGATCTTATTATTTGGCACCCTGACGGATGTGATGTTTGCTACGCTCTTTACGAGCAGGCTATCGATGATTCGGTAGGTGATCATGCATCTTTCCTTCTTAGCCAACTATAAGGTTTATAATTTTACGATTCCCTCCGCCTTGAAACCGCACAATGTTTTTCTTCCGGCAGGCTGACCGCAAGTCTCGCGATGCTTCGCTTCAGGCCCTTAAAGTCTGGGTTAGCGGCTTTGGGGCGCAACGTAGGAGCTGGCAATCCCTACATACTCGAAGGACATTTGTAATGTCCTTTTTCCCGGCGCTGGATCACAGCTTCTGTCACCGGCGAGGTTGCTGCTCCGTTGATTGCCGGGATTCGGGGAGTTGACCCAGCCCTCTCAGACGGTTCGGCTCTGAGCGCGGCGCTCCAGAAGACGCGCGGAACTTCGATCTCGGCCTTGAGTCTCCGAGCATTATCCCAGAGCATCAAGCAGGTAAGGGGGTAAGTGAGGCAGGTTCTCCACTGTTTAGCTCTCCTTTTCCTCTGTTGCTTCTTTTAAAGGCTTCTCTAAATCTTCATACCTTACGGGCACGTCTGGGTCTGTTGCCCCGAAGGTGAAGTCCGTTAAAAGAAAACCTTACCTACTCCGGCAGGCCGATATGGGGTCCCTCCGGCGGCGGACGGCGACGAGCCCCGTTACATCGACGAGTACAGCCTCCCTTCCGGGTCCCAAGCGGAGCCTCGGTCACGCCAGGTAGTTCCCCTCCTCCTTCTTTGGATACGTTTCATTTCTTTGAACAATTCCTGGAAAAAATCGACGCGAGGTTTGAGAAGATCGACGCGAGGGTAGACAGCAAGCTGTCTGGTCTTGCTTCTTCTTTTCAGTCTCTTTCGGAGAAGGTGGAATCACAACAAGGTTCTCGTTCTAGGTCTCATTCTGTTCCTGACCCTTCCACTCTCCTCCCCCTTTGATCTAGGGAATCCTTGGCGTCCTCGCCCTTTATGCCCCAGTACAATAAGGTACTCTTACCATAGAGGGTTTGGGCACGAGGAGAGTGGAAGAGTTGGAGTTCTATCCTCCGGACCTGACATCTCCCTACACTGGGTTTGCCAGGCTGAAGGGAGAGGTTTGGAACAGGTCTGATAAAGTCCCTAAGGAGACGGTTATCTATCCTAGGGACCAAGCCCAGTCGTCTTTGATGAGGACCCTTACGGAGTGGCAAGCGGAGAACACTAAGCTTACACCAGCTAAGGGAGTGTTCACTATGTTCACTCTCAGTGATGTTCTCCTTCTCCCTTGCACTTCAAAGTGGCCTCCCTGACTAGTCAGGCTTGCTTTGAAGGTAAACCCCTTCCTCATCTCCGAGAGACGGACCCGACATCTCTCGTCTTTCCCGGAGGCACGACTTCTGGAAGGGGCCCCTAATACGTTCTACGGTGACTCGGCTTGACCCAGACTGCGCCTCTGATCTGTTCAGTGAGCAGCTCCTAAGATCCCGGAGACGCTCTGAAAACAGAGGCTGATACTAAGGAAAGGCTCGCCAGGTCTTTGAACTCTTTGGTTTTAGCGAAGCAACTTCTTTGGTTTATAGGAAGATCCATTATTCCAGGTCTTGACGAAATCTCTCTTGGCGAGTTTTCAACAAGACCTGTTTGACTTTATGACTGCCCGACTGGCCTGCCGGAAGCACATCTTTTCAGCAGCCACAGTTCGGCATGAACCAAATAAGCTTCTTAAGAGTTCGATCTGGGGAGCTAATCTTTTCCCACAAGAAGAAGTTGATGCAGTCTTATCTGAGGCAGCTAGGGTCAATCAGAGTCTCCATTCCCGTTGGGATCTGCCCTATAAAAGGAAACAGTCTGATCTTGCCAGCCCTCCCACAAAGTCCAGTAAGAAATTTAAACATTTCAAACGTCTTCCAGCTCAGTCCTTGGTTCAGGTTCCTTTACAAAGGTCAGCCTTCAACCTCTTCCTCCCATCCTCCGCCTCAGTATGTCCTGGTGAACCCGGCGCATCAGTCTTTGGCTGCTCCTCCTATGTCTCCTCCCCAGCTTTCAATCCTGCATATGAAAGTCAGGGGAAATTTCGCTCCAGACAATCAACCAGAGGCAATAAGCCCCGTGGCTTCGCTAGGGGAAGGGGAGCCCCCCGCTCCTCTCCCAGGAACAGGGAGGTAGAGGCTCCAGAGGGGGGAAGCAAACACAGGACCGATGACATACATCCTGTGGGCGGGAGGCTGTACCATTTTCGAGCTCGGTGGACCTTCTGTCCCTGGGCTCAGAGTATAGTTTTCAAGGGCCTAGGCTGGAGTTGGATTGACAATCCCCCTCCACCAGTCAAGTTTTATCAGGCTACGACCAAGGATCTCGAGGACTTTGTGGAGGATCTCCTACAGAAACAGGCTATAAGGAAAGTGAGGACTCTGAAGTTCCAAGGCAGGCTCTTCAGTGTTCCCAAGAAGGGTTTCGACAAACGGAGAGTAATTCTGGACTTGTCCCGTCTGAATTCCTACATTCGTTGCGACAAGTTTCGGATGCTTACTGTCTCCCAAGTTCGGACCCTACTGCCCGTGGAGCCGTAACCACCTCTCTAGATCTTTCCGATGCCTATTATCACGTCCCGGTTGCGAAGGTTCTCCCCCTTTCTGGGGTTCAGGCTCGGAAGGCAGGCATATTCCTTCAAGGTGATGCCTTTCGGCCTCAACATAGCCCCAAGGATTTTTACCAAGTTGACAGACACGGTCGTGACAACAACTCCGGTCTCAAGGGATTACGCTGGCGCGTATCTCGACGACTGGATCATCTGGGCATCCAGCGTCGAGGAATGTCGGAGAGTTACATCCGTGGTGGTCGATTTTCTAGAATCCTTGGGCTTTCGTGTAAACAGGGAGAAGTCCCGCCTGGTTCCGAGCAGTTGTTTTCAATGGCTAGGAATCCAGTGGGATCTGAATTCTCACAAGCTTTCTCTTCCTCCTCCCAAGAGGAAGGAGATAGCCAGAGCAACCAGACAGTTTCTCAAATCCAAAAGGGCCTCTCGGCGGACCCAAGAACGAGTCTTGGGCTCCCTTCAGTTCGCTTCGGTGACAGACCTGTTGCTGAAAGTGAAACTGAAAGATATCAACAGAGTGTGGCGGAGTCGGGCAAATATCAGTCTCAGGGACAAGGTGTCTCTGATCCCTCACATCTTGAAGAAGCGACTCCGGCCTTGGTCGACTGTCAAGAGCCTGTCCAAGTCAGTCCCCCTTCAATTTCCTCCTCCGGCGTTGGTTATCCACACAGACGCCTCCCTAAGCGGGTGGGGAGGATATTCTCAACACCAAGAAGTACAGGGACTTGGTCCTCATGTTCCGCCAGTTCCATATAAACGTTCTGGAGGCCATGGCGGTCTTCCTTACCTTGAAGAAGCTTCTTCCCCCAAGAAGATTCACATAAGACTGGTTCTGGACAGCGCCACGGTAGTCCACTGCATAAACAGGGGAGGTTCAAAATCGAGCAGGATCAACCAGGTAATGGTTGCACTTTTCTCCTTGGCATGCAAGAACAAGTGGCACCTATCTGCCACCCATCTTGCAGGGGTCCGAACGTCGAGCAGATTCTCTATCAAGGACAACTCCCCTCGAGTCGGAGTGGTCCCTAGACAAGGGCTCGTTCAATTGGATCTGCAAACAAGTTCCGGGTCTGGAGGTAGATTTGTTCGCAACCAAGCTCAACAACAAGCTCCCTCATTACGTAGCTCCCAACCTGGACCCTCAAGCTCTTTTCACGGATGCAATGTCACTGGATTGGAACAGGTGGAAGGTGATCTATCTGTTCCCTCCAGTGAACTTGTTGTTAAAGGTCCTTCACAAACTGAGGACGTTCAAGGGTCAAGTAGCTCTAGTGGCTCCCTACTGGCCAAAGAGCAGCTGGTTTCCTCTTCTGCTAGAACTGAAACTTCGCCACATCCGAATCCCCAGTCCAAACTAACACAAATAGTACAAACTCAGACTGTGTCAGCTTCCTCAAAAATCCAAAATGCCCTGGCTTTGTGGACTTTATGAAGTTTGCGCTCAAAGGGATGCTAACGTTGATCCTGTCAATACCATGTTCTTGGAATCAGATAAGCGGGTCTCCACTCTTCGTCAGTACGACTCAGCAATTAAGAAACTAGCACTCTTTTTGAGAGAATCTGAGGCTACAGTAATGACCATAAATTTAGCAATCTCCTTTTTTAGATCACTGTTTGAGAAGGGTTTAGCCGCTAGTACTGTTACTACAGTCAAGTCGGCTTTTAGTAAAAAGTGTTCTTGTATGGTTTCAAAATTGACCTCACAGACCCTTACTTTTCTTCCATCCCTAAAGCATGTGCACGCGTCTGAGGCCAGTAATCTGTCCACATACGGTTTCCTGGTTTTTAAATGACGTGTTGAAGTTAGCCTCAGATATCGATAATCAGTCTTGCCCCTACCTTTCCTTGTTGAGGAAAACGTTGTTCTTAGTTAGCCTAGCTTCGGGTGCTAGAATTTCAGAGCTGTCTGCACTCTCTAGGGAACCCAACCACGTCGACTTCCTTCCATCAGGGGAGGTTTTGCTGATTCCTCACCCTACCTTCCTGGCCAAAAATGAAGATCCGCAGCATAGGTGGTCGCCTTGGAAAATTCTCCCCCTGCCTCAAGACCTGTCCCTGTGCCCAGTTCATACTTTGAGGGCTTATTTAGACAGGTCCTCTCACATCTCTTCTGGGCCTCTCTTTATCAGGGAAGGAGGGGTAATCTCTCTATGTCTGCTATTAGACAACAGATCCTTTACTTTATCAAGCAGGCTAACCTGACTCAGTCCCAAGAGTTCATGATATTAGAGCTGTGGCCACCTCCATTAATTACTTTTATTACATGAATTTCACAGATCTTACCAGGTACACCGGTTGGAAGTCACCCCTGGTTTTCAAACGTCACTATTTGAAATCCTTAGAAGCTCTTAAATTCTTAGCAGTCGCGGCAGGGAATGTTGTTCCTCCCTCTGGTTCCCTTTCTGATTCCTAGTCATTTCCTCCTCCACTGCCTCAGTTATCCTCACGGTCATTTCAGTCAGGCTTGCCTTGACTTCTCACCTGGCTGTGTTATCTATATGTTTGTCTAAATGACACATTTAAGTTATAAGGTTTTCAATATTGTATAGTTATTTTGTTTATGTATATTTTTCATTTGTCATGTTAATTTTAAGCTAACATCAGTTTCTTTTGTACATTATTGTTATTGTTACTAGTGATTAAAAAAAAAAAAAAAGTTTTTTTTTGGACCTTCAGTCTTCTGTTCCCCTAAATTATTATCTCTTTAGTTTAAGAATGATATTTATTTCTCTGTTAATTTTTCACCGGGTGACACGGGACCCGATCCAGAAAAGGGATTTTGACAAAGGAAAAATCTATTTCTGGAGAGGGGACCGTGTCACCCGGTGATCCACCTCCATCATGTGTCATGTCCCTCCCATAGTAAACATCATTCTGGTGGCGTGATGCTTTCATGGAATGCGGCTAGGAAATATACTTCATAATAACTTAGATATGTGCCTCATTCCCCCCCCTTAAACTACTCTTGAATGACAATAATAAGTCCTTTGTGTTAGAAGTATGACATGGTGTAGTGAAACTAATTTAAAATGATAATACATGCAATATTTCTGGTAAAATGAACCATTTAGACTTGAAACATTAGTTATTTTTTATATATTTCAGGGAAGAAGAAAAAGTTTTGATGCATTCTGCTCGTGATAGCAGCCACACATTTGTTGGATTGGCTTTCAAGTTAGAGGCAGGTCGATTTGGGCAGCTGACATATGTGAGAGTTTATCAGGGTTGCTTAAAGAAAGGAGAAATTATTTATAATTCTCGTACTGGGAAAAAGGTAAATTTATTGTGTTCTGCTTTGACCTCTATAACCATTTTTAATAGGTGCCCTAATATGAAGTATTTAGTTGTCTTTTAAGAGTAAGGGTAATACAGGCATGATTAATTAGTAGATATTAGATTGTTTATTCAGGTGAAGAGTTTCTAGTATAAAGCTTTTACCCAATCACTGCATTTGCAATCACATTAATGTTCTTTTATTTCTATGGCACTATGCTTTAATGTAAATTTATTTGCATGAATTAAATACTATGAATATGTTGTTTAAAATATGTAAGGGGTGTGTTGGTGTCTGTCTTTAAACACAGTGGAATAATTGATGAAGTCTGATATATAAAGAAAATATTAGTTATGCCTAAAGTTATACACACTAACTAGAAGTAGAAAATGAAAATATAAATAATGTGAGAAGTTAATTAATAAACAAGCAGAAAGATCATTATTCATGCCAGTATGTAAACATGAAAGGGCATTGTGATTGTTGAGACCTACCTGGTTTGGAAAAATGGTTCTGTAGTCATAATTAGTAAGTGCTAACTGTTTGAGTAATATTGATTTTTCATAGTTTCTATTTTAAAAGTCAGCCTTTTGAGAGCATATTTATATTGATTCTTGGTTAAACTTGTGATTGGCACTGGCAAGCAAAGAAAATGTAGGAAATTAAGAAAAGGTGTGTCTACAGAGTACATTTAGTGGTAATGCCATATTACAGATGAGGGATTGAGGGAGAGATTTAATGATACCGGCAGGAAATTGGACTAAAAGCACAGAAATTGAGATGGTTTGGAAGTGATGAGAAGAGATAAGCAGTTAGTCAGAAAGGTGGTAGATGCCAAGTAGAAGGATGGCAAAGGTAGTACTGGTAGAAAGTACATAAGATGAAAGAAAATGAACTAATTTTCCACCTAACTCTATTAAAGAAAAAGCTTATGTAAAGTTGATAATTATGATGATGGTGATGATGAAATAACCCTTTGAGGACTTGCTTATTCTGTTTTGAGTATGATGATGAGAGACAACAGGCCGTGAAGAGTATCCCAACACAGTCCCAGCCACTGAAAGTGTCTGCTGGGTGTGAGGTGGGATGTTTTCAGATTTATTATAAAACCTTTTGACTGTAGTCCGTTGACCATTGCTCTTAGGTTTTTCAAGCACACTTTTCTTGTGGGCCCCCAGGCCAGCCTGTTATCTAGGTAGGCTATTGGATGTATTCCTTTGAGTTCTCGAACGAATACTGTTGCTAATTTTGTAAAATATTCTTTAGGCAATGTTTAGCCCAAAGGGCATGACCTTGAATCTGTATGTATCTTCCCTATCTGGAACCTTAAGAAGGGGCAGAAGGGAAGGGATATAGGGATGTGCCAGTATGCATCTTTCAGATCTATAGAAACTGTCCAAGTTCCTTTTGGAATGATCCAATGTACTTAGGCAATAGTAATTATCTGAAGCTTTTGCAAATAATGTGCTTGCTCAATGTTGATTGGTTGAGGATCACTCTTCTTTTTCGGAGGAATTCCTTTTGAGGACACTAAAGAGACGTACTTGGTGTGAATATATGCATGTTTCTCTATGGGCCCCATTAACAGGGCCTTTCTGTACATATAAATAATGCTGTCCCCCCACAGGGAAAACCTCGTTGTCTGTGATGTTGTCGATGCCGACCCCCAACCGTACAATTCCTCTTGGTATCTGCCTCCTCCTCTGCACATTCCAGGTGTTGCTTTTCCTTGTTCCCCCTATAAGATGGTTTTTGGACCTTGTGAAAAAGGATGTCCTTGCTGCTGTTGTTGTCCCTTTGTAGGGAATTGTCCCTTTTAACCACCTACCTGTTTTTTGAGGAAAACTTTTGGGGATGACTGAAGGCTTATGTGATTTTTGATCAAAGTGAGCCTTTTTTTGGGACTGGGTAAAGGGAAAATTTGGGTCCTTTTTTTCCTAAATTCCCCCAGAAGAGCGTACACTGTACAATTCTGTTGGCGGGCATGCTCGTTAAGTTGAGCCACAACAGACTCCTCAAACAGGTCCTTACAGAAGGGGTTAGAATGTAATAATGCAGTGACATTGGAGAGGGATTTGATGGAGCTCTCCAATGCTTCCATTTGCAATTTTATGCGCCATTCTAGGAAGTCAGAGTGCTTTCCATCGGGTTCTCATAAGACTTTTGGCCTAAATAGCAAAAATTAGCTGATATTTTGCCACAAGTGTTTTAGGCTAATAGTAGGATATTCCTAAAAAAGGTGTTCCTACTTAATCTGGTTAGGCTACTGCGTGTTCTAGGTTTATATCACCTTTAAGGATATAGGCTAAATAAGATCCAACTAGTACGTAGCCTTACAGATATGCTACTGAGTCGTAAAAAAAAACTAAGGTATTTTGTTGAGCCTAGGATACTGTGTATATATAATCCTAGGCTTATTTGTTCTTTCTTAGTCAGAAAAGAGTATTGAAAACTTACTAATATGTAACCTTATAGTTAGTCTACTATTTTTCGTCTAACCCAGGTCATTGTTTATATCCAATTCTAGGCTATTTGGTTTACTATATAAAACAGTAACTCACTAATGTGTAACCTTATAGCCAGGCTGTAACTTAGTGTAATCTAGGCTACTGCCTAATCCGGATTATTTAATTCACACTTAACCCGTAAGAGGTCAACGACGTCATATGACGTGTTGCAGAAGTCATCTCACACAGGTTATCCACGTCATATGACATTCTTAAGTTTTTAAATTTGCACACTTTCATAGCTCATTGCATGGATATTTATTTCAGAAAATATGGCAGCTACAATCTTATAAGATACATGGTGTGATGAAAGAATTTTTGGAGCGAGAGAACTAGGGCGAGAGGTTTGATGCAAGATTGCTGAAGCAGTGCATATTTTGATTCCTCAGCTCTTTGCGATAAGCTCAGCAATATTGAGATCAGGTGATCTCCGGCGTTATGTATATTCGTTTATAGTACGTAATGCGTTACTTTGATCTAGATTATGCCAAAATCTGCCCTAAAAGTGAGTTTGATCGTTCATTAACGTGACAGAACTGCAGTTGTCCAGTCATAGCTTTGGAGTGGTTCCAGGCTTTGAAAATCGGCAGATAAGATGTTTGTGGACTTGGGAGTTTGAGAAAAAGGACATGCAAATCATTTGCAAGGTCAATCTCTTTATGTGGTAGACTGTTTTTTTTGACATGACTTTTAGTTATTGATTTGTGAGTATGTGAGATTTTGGGTATTTCCAGGCTATTAGCCATAATGAGACTTCTTTAGTCAGAAGTGCTTTGCAGTTTAGAGTTTGGTTATCTGACTCGATAATTCATTTATTATGCATTTTAATCTTTGCTTTGTTTTATTCATTTCTTGTTTGGTTATTTGAATAATAAACCTATTTTTGTAGGAATGATTGTGTTTCTTTAAATAGTCCATTTAATTGTTTTGGTGAGAATGAGTGAGGTCAGGGAGGGAGAGAGAGTCGATACACGGTGAGAGAGAGAGGCTGAGAGAGAGAGGGGGAAAAAATGCGAGTGTGATCATGGTTGAACCTTTTTATGTTTTTTTTCCTGAAGTAGATCACTAAGATCACGCTACGCACACCTTCTAAAACAAGTGTTGATCTGTTCCCTGTAACATATTGTTTATGTTGGATGGGTACTTGGCAAACCTCCAGAAATGCAACGGCGCCTGAGGCCAGCCCAGGGTTGCCAGATTGGGCTACAAATCGCAAATGGGGCTGCTTTTTAAACCTTTGGCAACCAGATTTCACAATCTGCTACTTATGACTTTTTGGGCTACTTTTGATTTGACTTGGGCTCTTTTATTCAGTTTGGGCTACTTCCATTTATTTTTTATCTTAACCCTTAAACGCCGACTGGACGTACCATACGTCGACTAAAATTGTCTTTTGGGTGCCAAGTGGACGTATGTTATGTTGACTACAAAAAATTTCAACCTTCAGTCAACTTTGACTCGACCGAAATGGTCGAAAATGCAATTGCAAGCTAAAACTCTTACATTCTAGTAATATTCAATCATTTACCTTCATTTTGCAACAAATTGGAAGTCTCTAGCACAATATTTCGATTTATGGTGAATTTTTGAAAAAAACTTTTTCCTTACGTCCGCGCAGTAACTTGGCTGAAAATTTCAGAAATTCTTTCGTCATTTTGTCGTAATTTTTGCACCGTTTTATGTTAGCCATTACATAAAGTTTTATATATGAAAATGTGTGCAATTTCATGTAAAATACAACAAAAACAACCCATGGTTGTAGCTTTTATCAGTTTGGAAATATTTTCATATAAATCACGATAAGTGCCAAAATTTCAACCTTCGGTCAACTTTGACTCGACCGAAATGGTAAAAAAATGCAATTGTAAGCTAAAACTATTACATTCTAGTAATATTCAATCATGTACCTTCATTTTGCAACAAATTGGAAGTCTCTAGCACAATATTTCGATTTATGGTGAATTTTTGAAAAAACTTTTCCCTTACGTCCGCTACATGTAACTCGACCAACATCTCTGAAATTCTTCGTCACTTTGTCATAATGTTTGCACCATTTCATATTAGTCGTTACATAAAGTTTTATATATGAAAATGTGCACAATTTCATATAGAATACAACAGAAAATAACTCATGGTTGTAGCTTTTATCAGTTTTGAAATATTTTCATATAAATCACGATAAGTGCCAAAATTTTAACCTTCGGTCAACTTTAACTCGATCGAAATGGTCGAAAAACGCAATTGTAAGCTAAAGCTCTTACATTCTAGTAATATTCAATCATTTATCTTCATTTTGCAACAAATTGGATTTATGGTGAATTAAAAAAAAAACTTTTTCCTTACGTCCGTGCGCGGTAACTCGGCCGAACATCTCTGAAATTCTTTTGTCACTTTGTCGTAATGTTTGCACCGTTTTATATTAGTCGTTACATAAAGTTTTATATATGAAAATGTGTGCAATTTCATGTAGAATACAACAAAAAATAACTCATGATTGTAGCTTTTATCAGTTTTGAAATATTTTCATATAAATCACGATAAGTGCCAAAAATTTCAACCTTCGGTCAACTTTTAACGCGACCAAAATGGTCGAAAAACGCAATTGTAAGCTAAAACTCTTACATTCTAGTAATATTTAATCATTTACCTTCATTTTGCAACAAATTGGAAGTCTCTAGCACAATATTTCGATTTATGGTGAATTTTTGAAAAAACTTTTTCCTTACGTCCTTGTGGTAACTCGGCCGAACATCTCAGAAATTCTTTCGTCACTTTGTCGTAATGTTTGCACCGTTTTATATTAGTCATTACATAAAATTTTATATATGAAAATGTGCGCATTTTCATGTAGAATACAACAAAAAATAACTTGTGGTTGTAGCTTTTGTCAGTTTTGAAATATTTTCATTTAAATCACGATAAATAGAAAAAATTCTACCTTTGGTCAACTTTAACTCGACCAAAATGGTCGAAAACTGCAATTGTAAGCTAAAACACTTTCAGTCTAGTAATATTCAATCAATTACCTACATTTTGCAACAAACGGGAAGTCTCTAGCACAATATTTCGATTTATGGTGAATTTTGAAAAAACTTTTTTTACGCTCAAGGGTTACAAATTCATGCATCATTTTGTGATAATATTTTCTCTGTGTTGCATCGTTTTACAATTTGTTATATACCAAAATCATCACAATTTAGTGTACAATACAAAGAAAAAAACTCGTTAGCTTTAACCGTTTTGCTCACAGCGCGATTTGTATACAATTATGTATGAAATTTTTTTATTGCGCTGTCATATATTTCAATGTTTGTATATGGTAATGATATTTTTTTCATTTCTGATGGTTGCATACTAAACTTCAGGCAATGACAAAAAAAAAAGGAGCCAAAAATGCACTCTTAATCTTAAAAACTAAGCGTGCTGTGATTTTTGGAAAAACTTTTTTTCCGCTTCGGCACTAACTCCCGAACGCCACCGGCATACAACAGACACTTTTGTAAATAGAGGCTGGGCGTTTAAGGGTTAATAAAAAAAAAAAATCATCATCATCATCATCATCATCATCATCATCATCATCACACCAATGGCAATGCAATGCTCTTAGTGATCCCTCCCATCCCATCCGACCCCCACCCCATCCTCGACACCACCACCACCAGCAAGAGGAAGACGAGCTTGTCGTCCATTTCTATGAACTGCATGGAGGAGGGGAGGTATGGGTGGCTGGGGAGGTAGGTCTGGCTGTGTCAGAAATGGTGTAGTGTTATGGAGCCTTATCTTCATAGAAATCATGTATTATTTGTCGATAATAGGTATACATCTCCAGTCCTCTTTCAGTGTCGTTATTCCAGGAAGACAGGAGCCTATTGATTGTGCTTGTAAGACACTAAAATGGTTGGATGCACAAACACTGTTTACACTCAAGAACCATAAAAAAACGTACGCTGCCAGATTTCATAATTGAAGTGATACGCCAGCTGTTGAATGCCCCTCAACAGGCCATTGCTCTGCTGATGGAGATCCAACCTGATTTTCTGCACATCATTTCATTCATGTGGTGCCAGTGCCACTAGGTGCCAAAAAACAGAGTATAAAGGGCTTGCTATGCCTGCCAACATACAAACTGTCGACCACAGCAGAGAGAAGACACTTGCTTCCACTGCTGTGAATGTGATATGCCTCTGTCTGGAACCATGTTTTGAAGAATATCTCACCCTTAGAAATTTGTAAAAGTGATAGAGAAAGAAGAAAATGTAGTTTGTATGTTGTATTGCTGAGTAAAAAGTAAAATAAATTTGTTTCTAATTTTAATTTTGTAAGAGAAATTTATATAATAAATTGTTCCGTAGTAGTGGAAAAAATTGGTGTATTAGGGGCCCTATAAGGGGAGGTATGGAGAGTAAAAAAAAAGAGGAAAAAAGGCAAAAATGAACAACACCACCATGAGGATTATGTTTTTTTAGAGGGATTCATGTTTTTATAATTTAAAGTTGAATGCAGATATGAAATGTTTTAGGAATTTTCTTAAGTATTAGTGAATTAATTATTATTATATATGGGGTGCAAACCATCAAGGCATTATTATATATGGGGTACAAACCATCAAAGCTTCCAGCCTATTTTTATTGTATCAGTTAACTTTTTTTTGCCCCTAAGTAAGTTTCCCAGTAGTAAGGATGTTACTAAAATCCCTAGAATCCTGTATGCTCAGACCACATGGCTGCCACCTTGGATTTTATGTTGAAAATTCAAATGGCCACATCTCTTAAAGAACTTTAACCAGTGACTTCATAAGGCTCAGGTGGATGCTTAAGACTGGCATCTTGCTTGACTGAGTTCTAAAACTTTTAAACTTTAAGACTAGCAGCTCGCTTGACTAGGTTATGTAACTTTCAAATATTCCTGGAATTGGTGAACATATCAGTTTGAAGTATCATTAATCACATTAATTCTGCCAGGATTTTCATGAGTGCTGTGTGGAATTTCATTCAGTTTGCAAGTTAAGTCACAGTTTACCAATGAAATATGTGAAAATACCGAAAATCTACCTTTTTTCAAATTTGGCTAGGAAAACAAGCAAGGGCATGGTTTTTGTTGATTCTAAATTGATTGAAACATCATAAGCCATTCAGGTAACCCATTTGATATAATCTGAGCACTTTAAGTGAAAATGGGATTGCAGTTAGGCTACGTGATGCAGAGCTTGGAAAATAATGCATTGAAAACCCTAATATATTGGCGGATGGTACAGGATTGGAAATTACATTCACCAGCAATAATTTTACCTGTGGTCTCTACCTTGGATTGTTATTGTGAATTTTAAATGAAGAAAAACAAGAGGCTTGGTCACTTGGTTCCCATTTTATTGCTTTTGCTAAATGGATTTCCTTATTCATTTTCTTCTTCCCTGTTAATATGATTCACTACTATTATTATTATTATTATTATTATTATTATTATTATTATTATTATTATTATTATTATTATTATTATTATTATTATTATTATTGTCCTTCAATGATTGTTTCATGTGCAAATAACTTATTGCAAGGAATTTCCTGTAAAAAGTCAGGAAAAAGTGCTTAAAGTGTTCTTGTATTCTTTTAGGTAAAGGTATCTCGACTAGTCCAGATGCACAGTAACAACATGGAAGATGTCTCTGAAGTTTATGCAGGAGATATCTGTGCCCTGTTTGGCATTGATTGTGCTTCAGGTGATACCTTTACCACAGACTCCAAGTCCCATATTTCTATGGTATGCAGCATACTTTTTTTTTTATGTCCTTGAGTGTAATGCATGACAAAAATAATCAGATATTCAGAGAATTCATGAATGCATATTTAAAGTTGTCCCATAGATGAGGATGCTTTTCTGTTATTGCTGTCATTTGTAGTTATCATCTTGGGTTTTCTGTATGCTTCAATGCTTTCTACTCTTAATATCTTCCAGGAATCAATGTATGTGCCAGACCCTGTAATTTCCATGTCAATTAAGCCAAAGGATAACAAACACCTGGACAGCTTTAGCAAAGCCATCAATCGTTTTACAAAAGAAGACCCTACATACACTGTGTACTGGGACAGTGAAAACAAAGAAACAATAGCTTCAGGTATGGGCGAACTTCACTTGGAGATTTATGCCCAGGTATGTGCAAATTTTTATATGGGTGGTATCGTTTACCACTTTTGTAATATAATTCAGATGGTATTTCTTATTCAGTAAGTTAGTTATAAAATGAAACTATATACGATTTTCTGTAAGGTCAAATGCATAAGTATTATTAAACAAACAAGATAAAAGAGCAAATCAAAGTTATAAAACAGAATTATAAAAACAGGAGAAACATTAGCGAAGACAGAAGATGGAAAATATAGTTGTATAAAATTTTAAGCATACGTGAAATTTTATATAAATCAAAAACTTTTAATTAAATTTGGACAGTTAGAAAGGGGTGAAACCAACAGATATGCTAAGAATATGTGAGGGCTAGGACCTATGACCACGCACTGGTCTCATGCCCTCACTGAGCTTACCTTCAACACCCAACACAATCATAGTACAAATAGGGGGGAAGGGTGCATTCAGTTGCTTCCATAATGATATTACATATTTTATGGTGAGTGGCCAGTATTCAGATAATAGCAATAATAATTACATCTCTTTGCGTCGAAGATGCTCCGACCTCAAAGATGCACCCGAATTGTGCAAAGTTAAAAAAAAAAAAATATATGGTGGCAAAACTCGTATGATAAGGTTTTTTCTTTATTTGTGTGCTATGCACAGTCAACTGTCTCAGTGCATTGAAGTAGCTTGACCTCTGCTGTACAGCATGTTGGTTATTGTAGTATTTTTTTTATTTTGAAAATACCTTGTTTTATGTTTTTCAGGTTCATTGATGTCAATATGAAATAAGCTTTTCTGAAAGTGACATACCAGTGAACTGAAAAATTTGAACAGATTATGAAGCAATACATTTGGCATAAACTGCCCAGCTTGTTAATCAGAAATTTCCTTGGCCAACAGTGTCATAGGGCTTGCAAACAGATGGACCTACTGCAGGTGCAGTATATTAAGATTTTGCTTATATTGTATGTAGGCTCATGCAGCCATTTTTTTTTATCTCAGTTAAAGGAAAACTAAACATAAAAGATGTTATAAACACTTAATAACATTTCATTGCACAGTTACACTTGATTAAAACACTGCACAAACATGACATCCCCAGTGGAACAAATAGATATAGAATAAGATTAAAATCTACACAATTTAGATAAATTTCCAAGACTTATTTTTGGAGAAAATTGTCTCCAACGCTGTAGAAAGGAGATTTACATGTGTATATCATCATGATAGTCATCCGAAAAGAAAATGGAGTTTTTACAAAATAAAATATGTTATTAAAACTGTTATCATTGATAGCTTTATTCTGTGCAACAGGTGCTGTAACTGCATCATCTTGCTAAGTCCTAAAAGGCAAAGACCCAACTGCACATGTCCAACTACGCTTTGCCATCCCACAAGGCATTGCACTTCTGTGCCAATATCAGTCATTAAGGGTGTGGGAAATGTAGTGGGGTACTGCTACTTTAAAAAATAATGAGTTGCATGAAAAACATTTTATTTTGTAAAAACATCATAATTCTTTACACATGTTTATCATAAGTAGTCTGAAGCTTAATTTAGGAGGAAGGAGACACATCAGTGACAGAAGGATGATTGGGGTACACCCAAATGGCAGTCTTAACCAATTAAAGATGGACCCAGTTGTCTGGCTAAACCACTTCCTAATACTCATAGACTACTTACTACCTACCATCTCCTCCTTATTTTCACATTAAAGCTGATTTTTCAGCCCTAGTTAAGAAAGTATTAGATTTTCTTAGAGTGCAGCTCATTTAAGAAAAAAATTGCAATCTATAAAGTTCCTGCTGTTAGAATATTGGTTTAAGTGTACAGCTTGAATTAAAAAAATATCCTAAGTATTCTTACAGATTTCCTGAGGTGAAAATAATTGATTTTAGATCCCATTTCCGTATCTGATCTATAGAAACTGTGTGTTGTCATTTTTTAAATGAATCTTACCTCTCCATTGTGATGGCTGTAATTTCCATATCAGGTGGGAAGACGACATTGTAAAAACTGAAAATTTGATAGGATCATTTAGTTTTAACCATTTACTAACCCAGCCCTTTCGGGTGATTCAGACGTCTATTGTTTACCATTCAGTTATCTCTGTCGTTGACCCATGAGCACATAATGAGTGCGGTTATGCTTGTGATCATTAGTGATGACATTGTATTCTGTATTTTGCGTTTTGAATTATCTTGGTTTTTGTCATTATTTAAGATGTTAACCAAAAGAGGATAAAGATAAATGGTTTCAAGCCTGTAAGGTAAGAGGGTATGTACCCGTCTTTACTTTTCAGTTACGTGGTCATGATATAGGCTGTGTTAAATGTAGGAACAAGTACTGTTTTTATAACGATCGCTGTGATCAGCGTGTTGTTTGGTCAGATGAAGTGAAGAATATGTATTTAAAGCATATGCAGATGAGAGAAGCATGTAAGAATAGGAAAAGACAGAAAAGATTCTTCTAACACTTAGACAAGAAGTGATGTTAGAAGTTTCTCGTGTTTACGATATGTCGGAAAACAGCTCTTCCTGCTCTCCCTGTTTTGCTAGTACAGGCAGTCCCTGGTTATTGGCAGCCTTGGTTATCAGCAATCCTTATTATGGTGCTTGTCCAGCGACGACAGTAACTGGATTTTTGGCGACGATATCCACTTATCTGCGCCGATACCCACCTAATGCCTCTCCAAATTATTTAATCTCGCAGAGTTCCTGTATTGTTCAGGATATGAGGTTTGGCAAATTAGAAGCTGATGTAGCAAGTCTTAGGGCTATGTTTGAGAAGTTTATGGAGATAATCTCCTTGACACTTGCTGCTTTACCGGCCTGGTATATTCATCCTTTTTTGGGTTCCTCCCATGCGGCAGAGGAAGTGCCAACTCACCCCCTCCCTGTTAATGATACCTTAGTTACTCCATATTTACCTCACATTATTTGCAAGATATAGAGATTCAGTACAATAATGCAGAGCACTTTTGCCCCATGTTATGGCAGGTGAATTCATACCCTGAGCATTTAGGTTAGCTATGCTCTAGCCTTTCCTATTTACTTTGGAAATTTTTTGGGAGTATGAAGGTGCCTAGTTTTAGATAGGCAAGAGCCTTCATTCATTTACTGTCTTCGCTCTGCTGACCTTTTGGCCCCACTTTCATCAAAGTGAGAGTGGTGTCCCTTGCAAGAAGCTTTCAGCATCTTTCAGAGGTCCTTGCAGCTTAATGAATTAGTCCTCTTCTGGCAACAGTACCAGCAGTTTGATTCTAATCATTAGGTAAGAAGCATCTTTTTCCTGGTGGAATTTTGTTGTTGCCTTATGGGGTATAATTATTCATCCTCAGGCCTTTCTCCCACCTCCTTTTCTTCAATGTGCGAATCAGCTTTCATAACAGAGAGGTAAAATTCATTTAAAAAATTGAAATTTTTATAATAAAATTTATTTTTAAATACTACCTCTTTATTATGTATCACCCCTCCAACCTCCCTACTCATGTGGATGGAGAAAAAAAACTGAATGGTAAACAGTAGACACTTGAATCACCCGAGATCGACGGGTTAATAGATAGTTAAAACTAAACGAGCCTATTATTTGTGTAGTTTTTACACTGTCATCCTCCTGCCTGACACAGTAATTACAGCTATCATAATAGAGAGGTAAGTATTTAAAAAATAAATTTTATTATAAAAAAGTTCTATTTTCATCTATGTTTGGGATAATCATCTGGTGGCATTTATTTATATAATGGACCACTTGTGTTCACATTTTGACTTGAGAGTAATGTACATTTATGGAGGGACTCATCTTGTGTTATCAGTAATTGTATGATTACTTTTATTAATAGAGGATGGAACGTGAATATGGATGTGAAGTTGTGATGGGAAAACCCAAAGTAGCTTTCAGAGAAACAATTACCATGCCAATTGAGTTTGACTACCTTCATAAGAAGCAGTCGGGAGGATCTGGACAGTTTGGTCGAGTTATTGGAGTTATTGAGGTGAGAATCATGCACATTGGTTTTCTGTTCACTTTATAACAGCTCTTTTCTGTTTTTTGTTAATATTAAGCTTGGCTCATAACCAGAGAAGCAAAATAAGTATTTCCTTAATAATTTGCATGTGTAACTTTGCTTAGGCATACTCCCTTCATATTCATGATTGGAATTCGTCTTGTATCTTCATATTTTGTGTTAAATGATAAAAGTTAATGGTATTTAACGCTATAGTTAATAAGTAAAAGCATTGTGATATTTGACCACAACCATTGCAAGCTAAGAGAATACCCAGAATTAATTTTGGAAAGGAAATGGGGAATATAATATTACCAAGCAGTTGAATGTAATTAATGCCTGCACTTAAGCAATAATAATATACTTTATTACAGCCATTACCTGTTGAAGAGAACACTAAGAATATATTTCAAGATGAAACTATGGGAACTAATGTTCCCAAACAATTTATACCAGCAATTGAGAAAGGTTTCAAGCAGATGTGTGAAAAAGGTAAGGATGAAAGAGAATTTGCCTTTGTCAATGTATTTGAGACAGTAACAGTATCAGTAGTTTTTTTATTATTAGTATTGCAAGGTTTAATCAGGCCATTGAGTTAACTCTTTACCTTCTTAAATTATGGTATATATTTCTTTTCACAGTTTGTAAACAGTCTAGGATACTGGTTCATGATTGAATCTTGTATGGTTGTACTGTGTTCCTTGTAGTGTACTGTTATCTTATAGTATACATATTTTTTCAGGTAGTCTTACAGGGCATAAAGTTTCTGGTGTGCGTTTCCGTTTGCAAGATGGTGACAACCATATGGTGGATTCCAATGAAATCTCATTTATAATGGCAGCATGTGGAGCTATGAAGCAAGGTAATTTTTACTCAGTCAACTAATAAAAAATAAGTAAACAAAGGACTTGATATATTTTATGATATTACTGTTGGGGTGGTTCGGAACAAGCAAGCTGACCAACTTGCTAAGTCAGCAGTCACCTCCCCAGAACAGAGATGTCTACTACTATATCGGGATGTATATCCTCTAGTAGATCAGAAAATTAAAAACTTTTGGCAATCCATTTGGGAAAATATTTTAACAAATAAAAAAATGCACAATATTACACCATCATTGTCCTTGGTCATATCCTTATATGCCAAGGAGACAAGCAGTGATGTTGTGCAGGCTTAGGATTGGACATACAAGACACTAATGGGTTCTTGATGTCCAGCGAAAATCCCCTATTCTGCAATGATTCTATTGTGCCCTTGATTGTGAGACATTTGCTGGTCGAATGTCCCAGTCTTGGGAATCTAAGGCATAGGTTCCTCTCTTGGGGACATGAGAGAGATGGACATTTCAGCTTTGCAATAATTCTCGGGGAAGACTGTAATATAGAGCAGCTATATGTTTGTTAAGGAGGTGGGCCTCCTCAACAAAATTTAGATCATGCATAGTACTGTATATGTATGCTTATTATACATGTTTTACAGATATGATTATACTAAAATATATATATATATATATATATATATATATATATATATATATATATATATATATATATATATATATATATATTATATATTATATATATATATATATATATATATATATATATATATATATATATATATATATATATATATATATATATATATATATATATATATATATATATATATATATATATATATATATATATATATATTATATATATATATATATATATATATATATATATATATATATATATATATATATATATATATATATATATATATATATATAACTGGTTATGTTGTCATTTCTAGAAAACTTCAATTTAAGGAGGAACAGGATAGCCCAATTTAAGGAGGAACAGGATAGCCAGAAGACGTGGTAAAATTGCGGACATTATTATTTCTTAGAATATAACAGAGGCACAGCCGAGCTTTCCCATCATCAGGGTCACTTATCTATAGAATGACATAAAAAAGAGAAACAGTAAGAAAACTGTACTGAGTGACTAAATCTAAAAGTATTGAAACAGTTATAATTGACAAAACTTTAAAATACATAATAATAACATAAAGTAAAAAAGGAACATAAAACCTAAGTTAACTGCAAATCAAAACTGACAGAGGAGCAATGACTAAGTAATGAAAGATTACTTACTACACAGATATTGTCAGATTAAATCACTGAGCAGATAGGTACTGAGAGAGAGAGAGAAAAAAATGTGAATATTCAGAATAATAATAATGAAAATATAGTACAAAATACTGGAGGACCTACTGTTCATGTCGTAGTTAAATGACAACTGGGAGAGTTAGAAGACCGCAAATGGAAGAGGGTGAAATGGTGTGGATAAAAAAAAAAAAAAAAAAAAAAACTAAGCGATGAACAATGGTTCAGGGGTGTTTTGTTATTGAGTGTTGGTGATTGTTGTTTAATATGGAGGGACTCTATAAAGGGAAGCGAATGGCTCTTTTTTGTTTGTCCGAGGATTTGAAAATCACTGAATTGTATGCGATGGTGGCAAGATATGGCATGAAGTCTGATGGCACTATTTTCTTTTTTGCTTAAAGCTAAGCCTGTACGATGGCTGATACCCCTATGAGAGTTGATGCGTACTTTAAGTGGGCACTTGGTACATCCCACATAGGTCCCAAAATTACATTTAGGGCAATTAAACTTGTAAACTAAGCAGGTATGCATCAACTCCAGGAAGGTGTCTTTAATGCAGAACAGTCTGCCAATAGTAAGAGGGTTATTAAAAGTAAATCTGAAGTTAACATATGGACACAGAGGGCTTAAGAGTGACAGTAATTTTGTTTGATTAGGACAGAATTATTAGTGAAGGGTAGAGAAATATACATTATCTTTTTGGGGATGGTAACAACTACAGTTTTTGGCTTAAAAATATTGTCTAAAAATTCTTTAATAATTTTATTGAACATGTTCAAGGGATAACAATTATTCTTAAAATATGTCTCTAAAAACCTAACTTCCAGGTGAAAGTTACTCCAGTTGGAGCAAAAGGAAAGGCTATCCCTTGAACACATTCAGTAAAATCGGTAAAGAAATTTTAGACAATATTTTTAAGTCAAAAACTGTAGTCTTCACCGTTCCCAAAAAGATAATGTATGTTTCTCTACCCTTCACTAATAATTCTGTCCTAAGCAAATGAAAATTACTGTCGTTCTTGAGCCACCTGTATCTGTACAGTAAGTTTACTTCAGATTTATCAGCAGACTGTTCTGCGTTAAAAGACACCCTCCCGGAGTTGATGCGTACCTGCATAATTTACAAGTTTAAATGCCCTTTTATATATGTACAGGTTGACCATCACTAATCCGGCATCACTGGGACCTGGAGGGTGCCGGATTAGCCATTTTGCTGGATTAGCCATTTATTAGGCTAGAATACACGAAACCCAGTAGCTAAGCTCATCATCTTAGAATTAAAATATCCCATAAATCAGTACAAGTTGGATAATAAAGAAAAGACAATTATCAAATACAGGTAGTGCTCGAGTTACGATAATTCGACTTACGATATTTTGAGTTTACGATTACGATGGGGTTAGCAATTAATACCGGTACGAAAATATTTAGGAAATAGTTTTAGAATTCGCGCAGGTGCAGGCAGCAGGTACAATCAGGCAGCGAGAGAGACCAACTTACAATTGAAAAACTTCCTTTCCTCCATCTCTTTATTCCATCTGCTAGTTAAAAAAGTAATAGAGAATGATAAAAGTATTGTTAGTAACGTTATACTCTTGCAAAAATGCATACAGCCATAAACAACCGAACAGGAAACTGTTGTTTTGCTAATAATCGTATCGGATAACAACTGTTTTGCTTGTATTTCAACCATCGTACGGTAATACAAAATTACCGTAGTTATGTTACAAATGACGTTAAGTACTGTACAATAGGACTGATATATTTTTTACACTATACCCTTATTCGCTTTGGAGAAAAGATCGGCAGAAAAATATACTGCTACAGTAACTTAAAGCTGTAAGTTGTAGCTGAAGCTGAGAAAACAATGTTCAAGCTGCTAATGACTATAAATTATTGTGCATCGGCAATATGGATGAAACTTGACCGTAAATAAAGCTGGAGAGAATGTATTTTAATCAAAACTACTGGGGATGAAAGAATACAAATTACTACTGTTTTCACGCAGATAAAAGATAAATATGTAAAGCTCATATTATGATGAAATCAAGAGAAAATAGCGAACGGAATCTTGATTTTTTTTTACACAAAACAAACATGTCCCCAAAATGGCCAGCCGTAATTCCCGTGAACGTCATATATTAACGAAAAAATAGCTAAATTAATTTCACAACGAAACGTATTAAGTTATATTTCGACTTAAAACACTTCGTATAACAAAAAATATCCGTGTCCCAAATAAATAAAGTATCCATATTCATTTACGCTAACTAGAAGCAAGAAAAGCGCTTTGAACTTGGTTAAATGCGGCGAAATAAACACCGCGATACCGATTCCCAAAACAAAACATTGATCGCAATTTATAATACAATTGGAAACAATGTAGTAAAGCATAACTTTTTAAAAGATCCATGAAAAAGATGCACATTTGTTATGTTGATGTTTGTATAATACTGTTAATATGTGAATAGAGTTCAGTATAATGTAGGCTAGGCTACCAGTTTGTTGATGCAGCACACTGCGCCACCAAATGGAAGTGGCTGGCGAGCGAGTTAGCGCAGCGACCTGGGAAATTTGAAAATTAGTGCAGAAACATTGGAAATTACTCTAGCCGAAATTTGTGCTGGATTACTGATTGTTCCTCACTACTGATTGCTGGATTAGTGATGGTCAACCTGTATATATATATATATATATATATATATATATATATATATATATATATATATATATATATATATATATATATATATATATATATATATATATATAAATATATATGTATATATATATAAAATATATATATATATATATATATATATATATATATATATATATATATATATGTAAATATATTATATAAATATATTATATAAATATATATATATATATATATATATATATATATATATATATATATATATATATATATATATATATATATATATATATATATATATATATATATATATATATATATATATATATATATATATAGTATATGTATATATATATGCATGGATATATATGTATATATATATTATATATATATATATATGTGTATGATATATATAAATATAAATGTATATATATATATATATATATATATATATATATATATATATATATATATATATATATATATATATATATATATATATTATATATATATATATATATATATATATATATATATACAGGCAGTAGCCAAAAATTTCATAAATTGTTCCGGCTTATGACGTTCGAGGTTACTGGCACGCTTTTCAAATATATTCATCAGAAATTATTTCCTGGCTTACGACGCATGTTCTAACGATGCCAATGGTCGATCCGACCGGAAGAAATATGGCCCCAAAATGGCAGAATAATCATAATTTGAAGGTTTTTTTGATGTAAAACTCAATAATAATGCAGTTTACATCGTTTTCAATGCACCCAGAGCATTAAAAGTAAGGTTTTCTTATGAATTTTGACGATTTTTCGATGTTCCGACATTTTTTTACATTTTAACGGAACCCTCGTCGTAAACCGGGACATTTTTTCTAAATATATATATATATATATATATATATATATATACATATATATATATATATATATATATATATATATATATATATATATATTGTAGCTTTATAAGTTTTGAAATATTTTCATATAAATCATGATAAGTGCCAAAATTTCAACGTTTGGTCAACTTTGACTCGACCGAAATAGTCGAAAAATGCAGTTGTAAGCTAAAACTTTTACATTCTAGTAATATTCAATCATTTACCTTCATTTTGCAACAGATTGGAGGTCTATAGCACAATATTACGATTTATGGTGAATTTTTGAAAAAACTTTTTCCTTACGTCCATTGTAAACTTGGCGAACATCTCAGAAATTCTTTCGTCACTTTGTTGTAATGTTTGCATCGTTTTATATTAGTCATTACTTAAAGTTTTATATATGAAAATGTGTGCAATTTCATGTAGAATACAACAAAAAATAAATCATGGTTGTAGCTTTTATCAGTTTTGAAATATTTTCATATAAATCATGATGTGCCAAAATTTCAACCTTCAGTCAACTTTGATTCGACCGAAATGGTTGAAAAACGCAAATCTAAGCTAAAACTCTTACATTCTAGTAATATTCAATCATTTACCTTCAGTTTGCAACAAATTGGAAGTCTCTAGCACAATATTTCGATTTGTGAATTTTTGAAAAAAAAACTTTTTCCTTACATCCACGCGCGGTAACTGCCGAACATCTCAGAAATTCTGTCGTCACTTTGTCGTAATGTTTGCACCGTTTTATATTAGTCGTTACATAAAGTTTTATATATGAAAATGTGTGCAATTTCATGTAGAATACAACAAAAAATAACTCATGGTTGTAGCTTTTATCAGTTTTGAAATATGTTCATATAAATCACGATAAGTGCCAAAATTTCAACCTTCGGTCAACTTTGACTCGACCGAAATGGTCGAAAAACGCAATTGTAAGCTAAAACTCTTACATTCTAGTAATATTCAATCATTTACCTTCATTTTGCAAAAAATTGGAAGTCTCTAGCACAGTATTTCGATTTATGGTGAATTTTTGAAAAAAACTTTTTCCTTACATCCGCTCTGTAACTCTGCTGAACATCTCAGAAATTCTTTCGTCACTTTGTCGTAATGTTTGCACCGTTTTATATTAGTCGTTACATAAAGTTTTATATATGAAAATGTGCGCAGGTTCATATAGAATAAAACAAAAAATAACTCATGGTTGTAGCTTTTATCAATTTTGAAATATTTTCATATAAATCACGATAAATAGAAAAATTCTACCTTCGGTCAACTTTAACTCGACCGAAATGGTCGAAAATTGCAATTGTAAGCTAAAAAACTTACAGTTTAGTAATATTCAATCAATTATCTTCATTTTGCAACAAACTGGAAGTCTCTAGCCCAATATTTCGATTTATGGTGAATTTTTGAAAAAACTTTTTTTACGTCCGTGCGTTACGAATTCATGCATCATTTTGTGATACTATTTTCTCTGTGTTGCTTTGATCGTTTTACAATTTGTTATATACCAAAATCATCGCAATTTAGTGTACAATACAAAGAAAAAAAAATAACTCATTAGCTTTAACTGTTGTGCTCACAGCGCGATTTGTATACAATTATATATGAAATTTTTTTTTTGCGCTGTCATATATTTCAATGTTTAAATATGATAATGATATTTTTTTCATTTCTGATGGTTGCATACTAAACTTCAGGCAATGACAAAAAAAGGAGCCAAAAATGAACTCTTAATCTTAAAAACTAAGCGTGCTGTGATTTTTTGAAAAAATCTTTTTTCTGCTTCGGCGCTAACTCCCTAACGCCGCCGGCATATGGCAGACACTTTTGTAAATAGAGGCTCGGCGTTTAAGGGTTAAGTAAATAGCATTCTTAGTGTTGTTTGGAGTTTGCAATTTTTTTTTTATATTATCAAAGATATATCTAAGAATACACAGCAGAGTGAATGAGATGGATAATTACAATGTGATTTATTTAGAACATGTGTACTGAAATTTTGTCTTTTGTTTAAAAAGGTTTTAATAAAGGTAAATTAATTGTCTTGTATTTTGTTTTCAGCTTATGAAGATGGTTCATGGGTTGTCCTGGAACCTATAATGTCAGTTGAAATTACAGCTCCAGAAGAATTCCAAGGTTCTGTAATGTCTCATTTGACTAAACGTAGTGGTATCGTCACTGGTACTGATGCTAATGAAGGCTGGTTCTCCATTTATGCTGAAGTAAGTAGCATCTTGGCAGTGAGTAGTTTCTGTAAGATAGTATACATATAAAATTAGATTTCATATGCATAATTTTGCTCTACATGTGAGAGAGAAATATTTTTATGGTCTGCCATTATAGTAAAAAAAGTTTATTAAAAGTACATGAAAGGTTTCCCATGTATGAGATTAGAGATGATGAGCTCTCTCATCTGTCCTTTCAATGAATTCTCACTCTTCATCTATGCTTCTATGCTCATTCTTGATTTTCCTGGCCTTGGACTGGTCATCATCTTGTACTTTGAGTATCAACTTTGCGGACTAACTGTGTAGCCTTACATAATTTCTTTCCATCATGAAAATGTAAAAGTGATGAAATGTATAATCTAGGAGAAATTTCCCCAGATGTCATGAACCATAAGGTAAAAACCTCATCAGGCTCTTTGCCATTTCAGTTGTCAAATTCATCTCCAGTTTTTCTAAATACCCCTGAATTAGAAGCATAATTGTCCAGTTGTCAAAGTTGTTTGTGATATTTTTAAAATTCCCAAGAATGAAAGTTAATTTGTCCAGTTGTCTAAAATCTTTCTAAATTCCCTTGAATGAAAAGCAGATTTGTCCACTTTTCATAGTTGTCTCTGATCTCTGTTAATTCCCTTAAATAAAAAGCACTGTTGTTCAGATGTTGTCTACAAACTTCTTGAGTTCCCATAAATGAAAAACATCTGTTTTTGATGCGGTGAACTGTCAGTGAGAGGAACATCAAATGAAGACTTTGGTTTCAAAGCCCATATAAAGTACCTAAGCCTTGTCCTTGAAGTTTTGTTCAACTAACAGATGCACCACCTACTTTAGCCCAAATTTTTGAGTTTTCACAAATCTGTGGTACTCCTTTCCTGAATCTAAAGAAGAAGAAAATTGTCTGCTGGTTGATAGGGAGCATTGCTCATATATACCCATTGATCTTGATGTCTAAGTAGGTATGAACCTCACTTCTCATATGTCTGCTTTGCTGTCAGTAAAATTCTAGGTAGGTAAGAGTATCACTCCTCAGATGTCTTCTTTCCTGTTCGCAAAATGCTTCCCAAACTGAGCTGAGTTTTATTATTTCCCTCACTTTTATTTCATTGCAGCCATTTGTTTGAAAAAATAATTGTGCTGTTGTTTGGTAGAAATTTGATAAGAGGCATCTTCTGAGTCTTTACCCACATGATCTTTTACTTCTAACACTTTGGTAGCTTAGATGTGTATGTTTTACTTTGGTTTTGTGATATTCAGTATGTTATAGAGTAATTTTTTTGTTTTTTCATCACTACCCCTTTTTTATATACCTGTGAAGCTTCTTAGTATATGACTCATGTTTTAACTAATTTTTATGTTATTGGTCATCTTACACATTACTGAATAGTTTTGGTATTTTCAGTATTAAATTTATATAATTTGATTTGCTGTAATTTGGTGAATATAAAAAAATCTAATTTTTTATAATCTGCATATCCTCGTCATAGTGTTGTTAATGTAACATGCATAATGTAGCTGCCAATGTTTATATCTTTTAGTGTATGCATTGATTGTTTTATTGAGAAGTGTTTTCATTGAACCTTGAGTCCAGGAAGCATCATTAGAGGTACAGTAATAACTTTTGGGTGGGGTCCAGTAAAAATCATATGATATATATTTTGTGCATCAAAATATGTGATTGAATTTCATTATGGGAAAGCATGCATATTATCTGAATAGGTGGAATGGTAGTTGGCTGTAAAATTTTGTGATGGAGGTTGCTGCTGTTAATTTCAGATCTTCCCACCCCAGTACATCTCGCTCTAATTCTGGCAATTCTAAAGACCCAAGTGTTAGGCTTAGAATATCTCAGGAGTCATTGTCAGGAAATATCTTGCCAGTTAGAGCCGGTAGACTATTTGAGTCAACAAATATAAATAGAAAATTTCTTTCAATAGTAGAACTGCCTCCTTTTTGAATTATGTCAAGGTATGAACTTGTACACAGTAAAAATATTTGTCTGAACACACTACACACACCCCAGAACATATGAAAAACATACAAGATGTAAGGATTCACACTGTGCAATATTAATGGGTTCAAATCTGTGATTTGAAGCCTTATCACCCAACAAAACATACCAGTTTTCCTTGCCAAAAAATGCTGATGTTTTCTCAGAAGAAATATGTGCATTAGGATTAGCCATTACAGTGATTCAAGAAATACCATCACAGATGTTTGTAATTTTCAGAAATGTGAGATCCATAAAATCTCTTCAGTATTTTAATCCAAACCATGCCTGTGAATCACAAATTGAATTTTCACTTCACAAATTATATGAGGTAATAAGAATGTAGAAATACATTAGATTCCTCCTTGTATGGGCTAAAAGAAATTTAGGAAGCCCATAAAGCAGCCAAAACTGCAACTACTATTAGTGATTATGTAACATCCCAAAAATCTATTATAATCAATAATTGGCAGACTGAATGGAATAATGAATCTGATAGTAACAAATTAAAACAAATCAACCCCAGTGCTCAAATATGGAAAGTCATCAAAAAGAACAGCATGATTTTGAATAGTCTTAAAATTGGTCACTCTCATTTGATGCATGGATGTTTGTTGAAGAGCTCATTATGTATATATATATATATATATATATATATATATATATATATATATATATAATATATATATATATATATATATATATATATATATATATATATATATATATATATATACATATATATATATATATATATATTCATATATATATATATATATATATATATACATATATATATATATATATATTACATATATATATATATATATATATATACTTATATATATATAATATATATTATACATATATATATATATATATATATATATATATATATATATATATATATATATATATATATATATTATATATATATATATAAATATATATATATATATGTTATATATATATACTTATATATATATATATATATATATATATATATATATATATATATATATATATATATATATATATATATATATGTGTGTGTGTGTGTGTGTGTGTGTATAACTGAATCACAAAAATATGAAATGTGATGAATATATAAATAAAGATAAAATCCACAAAGGAAAGGGAAACACTGGAGTGCTGCGAAGCCTTTCGACTCTTTCGTCCTTTACTTAGCAAACTGACCCCTCGAAGTAGGTTCCTTCACGTGGTGAGGGGGTAAGGGGCCCTGGCTTTTCTTCTTTGTTCTTACGAAGAATAAGAGCCCGGGCCCTGACGGATCACCTACAAACCTTTAGATTTAAATGGCGTGGATATTTTCACTTTCGTACAAATTTCTTGGACCTGGTAAATAGGAAAAGGTATCATAGCTGGGATTGGGTTTATATCCGAAGCTAAATAGTGAGAACCGTGGCAGGACCATCAACTGCCCGATAATGTTTGGACCTGAGTTTTCAGGCGGAACTATTCTACGGGACTGGACCACGGATTCCAGGGGGGTCTAGTTCTGGGAATAGGACTCTCGGCATTCTGTCCGGTTTGCCCATAATGTGATTAGGGTAGGGATGATTGTATTCTAGTAATGCTCTCAGTCCTATCAAGCGGGTTGGCTTACACTTGAGCCACTCTAATCATGTTGTGCCATCCCCTTTGGGGTAGGGTAGGGATGCGGACATTTGAGAGTCGGTTCTCACTTGTGCCATTAGTGGAGGAATGAACTCCATGAAAGGCTGATGATATCTTTTTAAGGTTTTCAGGTTTACCTTTTTTTTTTTTTTTTTTCCTTTTCAATCTTTATGACAAGTCAGTTTAAGGATTTGAGTACCCCTGGACCCTTTGATGGTAGCGAATCGGCACGGTTGACAATCATTGGAACCTCATCTGACAACCCTTCTTTAGAAAAGTCAAAACAAATTCAGAATGCAATAACACTTGAACCATATGCTCCAGTACAAAGGAAACCAATAAAAAGTAAATATCGTCTTGACCCAACCTTGACTCACTTTGACTCCCTCTTTGGGAGTGGCAGTTGGTCAAGGTTTCTAACCTTAGAAACTGACCAGAAAATATCAGCACTCAAGTTGGAAAATTATTTATTGAGCAGACACTCTACAACTGAAATGTCGTTTAGACAAATAAAAGAAAAGACTTGGCTTATAGAGGCCACAACAAAAAGTCAATCTGAAAATTATTTATCAATAAAAAATATAGATAACATAAATATAAAAATAAAAAACATGATACTATGAACAGTATTCAGGGTACTATTGTACTTCCTGAGAATAATAACGAGCCAGTTGAAAAGCAAATACTGTTAGACTCACTTAAAAAGAGATACCCCAAAGTACAGGATTGCGAACTATATGATCTGCCAAGTAAAGAAAAGAATAAACAAGTCTTAAAAATCGCAAAAATAAAATTTGAGGGCCAAGACCTACCTCAGAAAATAAAAATTTTAGGCCAAACCAGAGAAGTAAGACCATACGTCCCAAAGCCGCTACAATGTCAGAATTGCAGTAAATATGGACATGTGAAAAAATATTGTCGAAATGAACCTGTATCTACGTATTGTGGATCTGAAGAACATGCCACACAATGGAAGTGCAGCGAACCAAAGTGCATAAACTGTGGGCAAAACCATCATGCAAGATCCAAAGAATGTATGTACCATATATACAATACAGAGTTGAAAATATTGCAAGAAAGAACTGGAATGTCTGTAAAAGAAGCTAAATTAGAATTGAAAGTAAGAGGAATTCAAGATCCGTCTAAGAAACGTACATATTCTTTAACAACAAAAACCAATAATGAAACAAAAATGCATACAAATAGAAATAACTGAGCACAGAAAAGTAATTCTCAGGAAGAAATTAATGCCTTAGAAATAAAAACTAAAATGGTAAAGAATAAAGAAACAGGGACAAATGATATGGATAACATTTTATCCAATTCATTTGAAATATTAATGCAAATAGAAACAACACAGAAGGATGCTACTACAGAAATAACAGAGGAGGGACCTGATAGACTGGAAATTAAAGATAAAAAAGGCCATTGGAAAGAACACCACCTAAAACAAAGAAACCAACAATTGTTAGAGAAACGCGTCAGTCAAAACAAAAAACAAGAGATTGGATACAGATATCCAAAATACCGAACAAAAACAAAAACTAGACAACAATGAATATGTCAAAGGAGAAGAGATTTATCTCCATCAAATAATTGATAAAACCAATGGATAAAGAAAGAAATATCCAAAATATGCAATGAAGAAGTTGTGCAGATAACAAAAACATAACAAAAGAGACAACAACAAACATTATAAGAAAGGAAAAGAGAAAAAGAATCACCAGAATTGATACAAAAAACAAATAAAGAAAGAAATATAAATGACAAATGAATGTGGATGCAAATGATTGTTTCAAATTGATTGTACAAAAATAACAAAAACATAACAAAAGATGGCTTAACAAACATTAAATGGTCTGCAGACCAGAAACTTTATGAAATATAGAAAAAAAGAAACCACAGATGATTTATGTTTACCAACAAAACAATGCAATAGGTAAATTGAGCAGCATCTTCATATATTATAAAAGGAAACAAATGAATGTCGTAAGAAAATTATTTAGAAAAATACCAAATTGATAATACAAAAATCGAGGTAAAACTAAAAACGTTATAATAAAATATTTATACAATAACTATATAATACAATGGAACTTAAATGGTCTGCAGACCAGATTACACCTAGGAGAAATACAACGATTACTAAAAGAACACAAACCTATGATATTATGTTTACAACATGTCAACAAAACAATATCAACAATAGGTAAATATACCTTAGCATCTTCATCTAGAGAGGAAGAAGGAAATTTAGGTACTGCTATATACGAGTATGTACATAACAAAGTATGTTATGACAAAGTACCTGTAAACTTTAATAATCTGCAAATATCGAGGATCAGAATACGAATAAAAAACGATAATTATGTAGTTTATAATTTATACAACCAACCCAATAAAAATTATGACTTAGACAAACTTAAAGAATTACCTAATAACACCAAAGACCCTATATTAATAGTAGGTGATTTTAATGCCCACAACCCGATGTGGGACTGTAATTGTACAGACTCAAATAGAGCAGGGAGTAAAATAGAAGAACTCATAGATTCATATGACATTTGCTGCATAAATGACAACGAAATCAACACATATTTTTCTAAAACACATGGAACATTTTCCTCAATTGACTTAACTCTATGTACAACAAAAATAGTAGATAGATTAGATTGGAATACAGTTGACGACCTGCATACAAGTGACCATTTCCCAATATTAATTTCATTTTTACAAAATAACCCCACCAAGCATGTCCTCAATATAACATTTATAAAGCAGATTGGGAGCAATATGAATTCCACACTAGGGATATCCCACCATTTGAATATTCAAAAGACCACAATAAAACTAATAAATTTCTTGTTGATTTCATTACAAATGCAGCTGATAAAGCAATACCAAAATCCAAATCTCATCCAACAAAACACAAAGTCCCATGGTGGTCTGAAAAACTAACAGAATTAATAAAAAATAAAACACCAGATTGGGAGACGATTAGATAATTTGAATAGAAAATTCAGTAAAATAAATAAATCATTACCGATATTAGAAGAAAACTTACAAAAACTGACTATATTATTATTAGAAATTAATACATTAAAACCTCTATATAACAAAGTATCTGCAAAATTTAAAAGAGAAGTAATTCAAGGAAGAATCATTTCATGGAGAAAATATGTATCAGATCTCTCTAATAATACTCCCATACAAAAAAATTTAGGAAAATAAATGGTACCCATGTTAAACCACCTAGACATGCCATAATAAAAGATGGGAAAAGATTGCTTGATCCTAAAGAAATAAGTAATGTAATAGGTGAAAGTTTAGCAAAAGTAAGTAGCGACAAAAATTTAGATGAGCATTTCCGAACTAGGAAAAATAATATAGAGTTAATAACAATAAATTTTGAAACCACAGAAGATATTTATTATAATAGAAAGTTTAATATAGATGAGTTAGAATTTGCATTGTTGAACAGCAATAAATCTGCCCTGGAGGTGACAGTATTTGTTTTGAAATGATCTGCCATTTAGCACCTTTGGCAAAGGCATACTTATTAGAGTTTTATAACCACTTATGGCTTCAAATTTATTTCCTAATGAATGGCGTAAAGCTATAATTATTCCTATCCCCAAACCAGGAAAAGATCCCAGTAATGTAAACAATTACAGACCAATTTCTTTAACTAGTTGTCTATGCAAATTACTAGAAAAAATGGTAAATGCTCGACTAACATGGCACATCCGAGAAAAAACAAAATTTTGACTCCCACTCAATTTGGATCACAATGTAACAGATCGACACTGGATTCTCTATCTAACTTAGAAGATCACATACGAAGAGGATTTGAACGAAAACAAATTACTATAGCCGTGTTTTTGACATTGAAAAGGCATATGATACTACATGGAGGTATGCAATATTAAAAACGTTACATGAAAATAACATCTGTGGACATTTACCTATGTTTATCCAAAACTTCTTGACAAATCGCAGTTTTCAGGTGAGAATTGATGATGTTCTGTCTAGAACATTTCCTCTTGAAAATGGTGTTCCACAGGGAAGAGTCCTTAGTGGCACGCTGTTTACTTTAGCAATCAATGATATCAGTAATAATCTACCTATTGGTATTAAAAGTAACCTGTATATGGATGATTTTGCCATATATTATTCAGCATCTCGAATAAAACATGCAGAACAAATCATTAATAAAAGCATAATAAAAATAGATGAATGGGCTTTATCTGTAGGCTTTAAATTTTCCATAGATAAAACCCAAGCAATCATGTTTTATAAAAATAAAAAGTGG
Organism: Macrobrachium rosenbergii; assembly: GCF_040412425.1. Lineage (NCBI taxonomy): Eukaryota > Metazoa > Arthropoda > Malacostraca > Decapoda > Palaemonidae > Macrobrachium > Macrobrachium rosenbergii. The sequence goes on along the minus strand of NC_089781.1, from coordinate 801,611 downwards.
AAAAAAGGAGAAGAAATAGACTTGAAAATCAGAAACCATAGTATACCAATTGGCCAAACAGCAAAATTTTTAGGATTAGTATTTGATACTCACATGAACTGGAAAGCCCACATAACATACATGAAATCAAAATGTAAAAGAGCATTAAACCTAATTAAAAACTATCAAACACTACTTGGGGAGCCGATAGACATACCCTTACTTTATTGTATAAAGCAACAGTGCTGTCTATCGTTGATTATGGAAGTGAAATATATGGCTCGGCATCAGACGCAACGCTGAAAACGGTAGACCCAGTTCATAATGAGGGCCTTAGAATATGTTCAGGAGCTTTTCGATCATCACCAACATCATCTTTACAAGTTGAATGTGGTGAACTAACTCTGTCTCTCCATAGAGAGCTAGTAACAATGAAGAATGCTCTGAGAATTCAGACAAATGATTCTCAACCAAAAAAATTATTTGGATTAAGAGATGTGTTTATAAACAATCATCCACCTTCTTTCCCAATTAGAGCTACAAGATTGTTTGAGTCGCTAAATATACATATACAATTACCTGTAATAATAAAATTGCCTCCTCCTTGGACAATGAATAAAATGAGAATTTGTACACACTTGAAATATTTATCAAAAAATCATTCATATACTCCAGAATATCATAGACAACATGCAGCAGAGCATATAATCCGAAAAGGTCCACATTACGCAATATATACTGACGGATCTAAGTCACAATACGGAGTGGGATATGCTGCTGTATCCCAAAACAAAACATATCGGTTCTCTCTCCCAGACAAAGCTTCTGTATTTACAGCTGAGTTATGTGCAATAGTATCAGCCATAAAAATAATAAGAGAAGTCTCATATAATAATTTTGTAATTTATAGCGACTCCAGAAGTGCTGTAGAAGCTATTCAAAGCTATAATAAAAAAATAATATTGTACAACATATAAAGTTCTCTCTCCATAAAAAATATTGAAATATGTTGGATCCCTGCCCATGTAGGGATTAAGGGAAATGAAGAGGCTGATAAAGCAGCTAAAGAAGCGGTCCACATGACAAGAACAAATGTAGACATCCCTATCAGTGACTAAACAAGATATATAAAAACAGTCTTTGTAAAAAAATGGCAAAATATATGGAACGAAGAACCTGAAAATAATAAATTAAAACACATAAAATCCAGTGTTGGAAAATGGAGTTCATCATATCAGAGAGAAAGACAAGCACAAGTAATTCTGACACGTCTTGAATAGGCCATACTCGTTTGACACATGGACACTTAATGAACAGTCCATGTGGCCCTCTTCCCAAATGCCCAGATTGCAATGTGCTGATAACAGTTAAGCATATACTGTGTGAATGTCCAAAATATAATCTGCAGCAATTATCAAATTTTGGAAATAGACCAATAGAAGAAATTTTGTCAGAATCTTCAACGTTCTCAATAACACCCATTTTAATGTTTATGAGAAGCTGCAAATTAATTGGAAAAATATATAAAAAAAAAATCAGAATAATGAATTTTAAAACAAGTAAATTTTATGATTTTACTTAATTTATTTTGAATTTTTATATACCTTTTTAGTGAGTATGTATGGAAGCATGAGTTTAAATGTATTTATTGTGTGAGTGTGTTCCAGTATGAAAGCATATACCTTTTTACAGCTTTTAATTTCATTTTCATTCATCATCATTGACAAGTGACTTATTAGGTCCCAGTGCTAGGCTTCTAGCCTAGACTTGTCATTCCATCCTAATCCTTCGGGCCAGCCCTATGAGAGCTGATGGTCAGCTCAGTGGTCTGGTTAAACTATTTTAATAATAATAACTTAGCAAACTGAAGAAATATAACAGTAAGTTTACAAGGAAAGCTCATATTAATGACAGATGGGGATTATAAAGGAAAAATATATACCTGGAATCCAACACAATTGAAGAATTAGTAGAACTGCCAAAACAGGGGTTGAATATTTAAGAGGTTTTACAAAGGATTAGGATCAACCGTTCAGAAGGGACAGGACAATTAAAAGATTATACAAGGGCATGACTGTCCACCCAGAAAATGTTAGTACAACAAAATAATTCTCTTTTTTGTAAACAATAATTTTTGCAAGATGAACATTTTTACAAATGAAAAATTATATTAAACACATATGGATACATAGAAAATATATAAGGTAACTAATTTGTAATTAAGTCAGTGATTTTATCTTTTAGGTCATATGATTTCACTCACTAGATTGTGCATTTGTGATTGTAAGTTTATATTGAATGGTGCATTTTACCAACAAATATTTGGTATGGCAATGGCAACCCTTTATCCCCACTCCTCTCAACCTTGTACATGGAATTCTTTGAAAAACGATATTTACCTAATATCATTTATACTCCTTTAAAGTGGTATAGGTATGTTGATGATATTTTAGCTGTTTTGCCTGCTGGTATTGATGTAAATGATATACTCTCTTATTTAAATAACCAGGTACCATCCATTAAGTTTACTTTAGAATTAGAAAAAGACAATTGCCTCCCTTTCTTAGATGTTTTAATACATAGAGAACCATTTCATTGCAAATTCAGTATTTATAGGAAACCAACCAACAACTTAACTTATGTCCAGTTTTTTCAGGCCATCACCTTAACATCAATATATCAATTTTTTCTTCTATGTTTTTACGAGCATTGCGCATTGTCAGTCCCCAGTATTTGGATCAAGAAACTGAATACATAAGAAAAATAGGGACAGATTTATGTTATCCTTTGCATATACTAGATATTTCTTACAACAAAGCCCACAAAAAGTTTTATAGTGAAAGTAACATGGAGAAAGAAACCCCTAAGAACATTCTTAGCTTGCCTTATTTTAGTGGTTTTGAGAACATAAAATCCTTGTTAAAACCTTTTAATATCAGCCTCGTTTTTTCCTATAATAACACACTAAAAAGAATGTTAATAAAAAATAGCCCTAAAGAAAACAACAACATAATATATAAAATTCCATGTTTGGACTGCCCCTCTTTATATTGGCCAATCTAGCAAACATTTAGATGTATGTATTAAGCAACATAAATATTCAGTCAAAACTAGACAAACATCCAATGCTATATTCATTCATTTAAGTGAAAACTCTCACAGGATAAATTGGACTGAAAGTTCAGTGATTGCCAGATCGAAAGATTTCTCTTCAAGAAATCTGTTGGAGTCTGCCATTATGCAGCTTACTTCCAGCTGTAATTTTAGCCCTGGCATGTATTATTTGGACCCCTGTATTAGAAAAATGTTCAAGAATGACCTAAAAGATAAAATCACTGACTTAATTACAAATTAGTTACCTTATATATATTTTCTATGTATCTGTATGTTTAATATAATTTTCATTTGTAAAAATGTTCATCTTGCAAAAATTATTAATGTTTATAAAAAAGAGAATTATTTTGTTGTACTAATATTCTTTGGGTGGTCAGTCATGCCCTTGTATAATCTTTTAATTGTCCTGTCCCTGCTTCTGAACAGTCGATCCTAGTCCTTTGTAAAACCTCTTAAATATTTAACCCTGTTTTGGCAGTTCTACCAATTCTTCAATTGTGTTGGACTCCTTTATAATCCCCATCTGTCATTAATATGAGCTTTCTTTGTAAACTTACTGTTATATTTCTTCAGTCTGCTAAGTAAAGGACGAAAGAGTCGAAAGGCCTCGCAGCACTCCAGTGTTTCCCTTTCCTTTGTGGATTTTATCTTATATATATGTATATATATGTACAGAGAGAGAGAGAGAGAGAGAGAGAGAGAGAGAGAGAGAGAGAGAGAGAGAGAGAGAGAGAGAGAGAGAGACTACCAGTTAAATATTCTTTTTGTGAATATCCAAAATATAATTGACAGTGAATGTCAAGTTTTAGAAATAGATCAGTTAATATTTTATCAGAACCTTCATCATTTTCAGTTAGGCAAATTTTAAAACCTGTCATTTCATCATTAAAAGCTGAACTTTATTATTAATAAAGGCAAACTATTGTTTCTTCTGTAAAGGACAAGACAAATTTTAAAACCTGTCATTTCATCATTAAAAGCTGAACTTTATTATTAATAAAGGCAAACTATTGTTTCTTCTGTAAAGGACAAGACTTTTTCATTCTCCTCAGTTATAGCCAGGAGGCTTCGTTTAAAATGTCACTAGTTCATCTTGTGTCACATTTTACTGGCATGTCATTAATAAAGATTCTTCAAGTAAATCATTCTACTGTTTCAAGGCCACTATAAATTTTATTTAATCTCATGAAGGGAAAGTTAAAAGTTAAACCTTAGATAATGGTGGTGATGATGATGATGAGGATAATTTGCTTTTGTTTAATATTTTTTTTATGAGTACTTTTTACCTTCATTGAAAATAAAGAAAATGTAAAAAATTTATTTTATATTTTCACAGGTTCCTCTGAATGATATGTTTGGTTATGCATCAGAGTTGAGATCTTCTACACAAGGGAAGGGTGAATTCACGATGGAGTATTCTCGTTATGCACCAGCAAGAGGAGAGGTAATGGAGTCTCTCATCTCCCAGTTCCAGGATTCCTATGCTGCAGAACCTGCAAAGAAAAAGGGACGACGATAAGTTCATCAGAATTGTTAGTATCCTTTTAAGTAAAATTTTGTTTTATATGTATAGATCATGTTTATGTTGTAAATTTTATATGTAGATAAATTATTTATAAAGCAGCAAATTTTTGTACATGAAGTATGTTAAGGTTCAATGAAAGTTACTCGGATGATTGTTCTTTTATTTCATAGCCATAATTTTAGACTAGTTTCCTTTGGTAATAATTTGACTTGATTGTAGTGGTTCTTCCTCAGCAGAGATGGTAGTTTGAACTTTTGAAGATATATTTGTTCTGCAAGTTAGTGGAGTAGAATTGTGGATTCATAGGTCATTCATTTGTGGTTGAGAGTAAATGTACAGTAGTGTCACATACTGTAGTAACATTCTAATTTATTTTGGTAGTAACACCTTAATGGTATAACTTTTGATCAGGTGGAGGGTCTTTTGAAGTGACATCTTTTATTTTAGAATTTGAGTCATTGGGTACTGTAAACTAAAATATTTTCATGCAGTTTAGTCCCAGTAGTGTATTGTATGTATTTTTAGTACAGTATTGTGCTTAAGGACAAAATATGAATAACCAGTATAGGCAGTCCCCGGTTAACGGTCGGGGTTCCTTTCCCAGTCAAGTGCCGACAACCAAAAATCATTAACCTCAACATCACAATAATTATGGTAATAATTACGAAGCCGTAAGTGCCAATAAGCTGCTTAATGGCGCTGTTAACTGGTTATCGGCTCCAATAAACTGCTTACCAACAGCAGTAAACGGCTCACTGACACCGATAAACCTCTTACCGTCGCCAAAAGTCTGGTTAACAACACCATCAGCCAAGTGTCGTAAAACCGAAACACTGTTAACTGATGCTGCTGATAAGTGGAGACTGCCTGTATTTAACTGCTACTTTCAACAAGGAGAATAAATACATTCAAAATGCTGGATAATTATAAACATATGGCTATATCAGTAAGCAGGGTGTTGTTTTCTCCCGTTGGCGGGTGAAGACTGACAGGAATAGGTTCCTCCTTGAATATTGATAATTTGTCGTGCTGAATGTAGCAGAAAGTGTGTTGCCAAAGGCATGTAGAATTAAACAGTGTGTCTTTTCTTTCTTTCTGTAAATCTTCTGCTGATAACCCTTATGGACAGAATCAACAGATTATAAACCCAAGAGGACACCAAAAAGAAATCAGCTTGCAGACTGATATACCAGAATTCAAATGTCTGTAGAGAGCAGAAATTAATTTGCTCCTTGCTTAAACATTTGGAGATGAGAAGATTCCACAACTGTACAAGGAAAATTATTCCACATCTTAGTTGTAGCCAAAATAAACTCGTAGCAAACTTAGTATGGTATTAAACCTGATACTAGAAAATGACAACCTACCTAATGATGGGAGCAAAAACAGCTAGTCAAGTAAAGAAGCATGCAGAGGATGTTTGTAGTTGCTGTACAATTTATGTAGCAAACGTGACGAACTCACTGTACTTGTATGCCATAAGACAACATTAAGAGTTGGCAAAATAAACTTGACTGATGACATAATTCTGTCAAGAGTTTGAGATGACATTCAGCACCCAATGACCACACTGGAGAACCATTCCAAACAAGGTAGGGGACAATGAATGGGGCAGCCTAGGTGAACTTATGACGAGCATCCGAAAGTGAAGCTCACAGTGAAGGAGGCCTTGCTTCTTGACTACTGGTGTCTAGGTGCTATTGAAGATCCCCATGAAAAGTTGGATATTACTGGTGTGAGGTTCTGTTAATCCAAACTTGTAAGGTTGCAGCAAAAAGAGAGAACCTCTAAAAGACGGAAAGGAACTGTCGGAAAATTGAGACTTGAAGAACTTTTGTATTTCTAAAGGCGAAGTAGATTGTCCCTCAAAAATGTTGTCAAATTCAATTAGTCATCCAAAATGTGCTAACATCTATCAGAGGGTAATCCTTTGTTGTAATCTGCACAACAGTTGGTAAACCAGTAAGGAGGACTAATTCTGCAAGAGTAGAGGGAGGTGGAGGGATACCTGTTACAGAGAGGCCATCTGATTTGTTCCTAATCTTGTTTGCTCATGGAAGGAAGATGAAGGGGTTGCAGGAGAAAACCTGTTCACTACTTGAAACGATTGAGGTTCTTAAAACTCGCAAAAGGTTTCCCCCATGCATTTTGTTGGAATCTGAGCAAGGTGTAGTAAAGTGGGGTCCTGACAGGTATGGTATTTTCTTTCATCAAGTTGCTGAAAGAAAATGGGATAGTTTCAGATAAAAACCACTCATCAGTCATTGCCTCATTCACCTGCACAGAAGGCTCCCATACACATTGCACCTTTCACTTCTATCTTGCTTGCACTCTCACACTTCCTGATGTTAGGGGCTGTCCTTTCCAATACGTCCTTTCACATATTCCACCAGTTTCTTCAATTTCTTTTTTCCTCCCTCCTAACAATTCCAAATTATACACGTTCAGCAACCTACTGTTCTTTATTCTTTCCAAATGATCATATCATCTGAGAATGTTTTGATCCATCATTTCACATATGCTAACTTTTTTTACTACTTGTTCATGTATATGTCTATATTTCTCTCCGTTTCACATTTGCTGTGTGAACATCTCATCCAAGGAGGTTCAACCTTTTATCTTTTAATTGTATTCACTATTCACAGTCACCTTTCATAAGGAAGAGTTGGCTCAAAAATCCCTTCATATATTGCCACTTTGGCCTCCTTAGACTCTTCTATCTCTTTCCAGTTTGTTTGCACACACCCTGCCACCTTTGTTTCTTCAGTTCCATGACTCGCCTCTTTTTTTTGTCATCCCACTATCAGCTCTTATATTTACTCCCAAATACATATATGAATCAACCGCAGTCCATTCTTCTTACATCTGTACAGTGTCAACATTGATTGCTCATCTTTCTTGTTTCCATTTACCCTCATGACATTACTGTTGTTGACATTTTGTCTCAGTTTTCTGCTTATGCAAACTTTGAAATTTTTGCTTGAGTGTGGAGTTTCTCTTAATCTGCAAACCTCAACTATTTCATAATCAATTTACTTCTCATATTGATTGCCTACACTGAACAGCCATGAAGACAACACCCTTGTCTCAGACCTGCCTTTAAACCAAATCAGTCACTTCTGCCTATACATTTTGTTACACACATTTCCACCAGGAAAACTTTTAATGATTTGCTAGTTGGCCAAGGCACCAACCAACATATAGGATACTGTCACTAGAGAAAAATTTTGGGCTTTCTAAGAAGAGTGAGTGACATTCTGATGTTTGACATCTTACTCTAGGTATGGCACTTGCTCTTCCCCTTACACACCAAATATGTAGCATATTGTCTGCACATCTTCATTTTCTACATACAATATTAGACAATATTAAATATACTAAAAATGTTTTCCTTATTAAAATTCCCCACCTGTAGGTTACAAAGCTTGGACACATTAGGGTGGGTAAAGTTTCATAAGGACTCACAGAACTTCCAAAAAGATTACACCTCCCAAATTAGAAAAGAGCTTTCAAGACATAATGATCCATAGTATCTGGCAACCTTCATGTAGGCAAGGGGGGGGGTTGCAAAGAATTCCTTGGGAGAATAGAAAGAAAGCAAGTTCATTAGTAGTTAAAAGTGAGCAACATAAATAATAGAAAAATGGTAGAAAAATTATGGTAGTGGCAAAGATGTTGACTAGAATAAATATGGACTTTTGTTGTGTTGAGGAGGTAAGGTATAAATTAACAATCTCCAGACCATTTGACACAGAAATCTAAAATCTGGTAGAATGGTGCCAAGGGAAGACAAAATGAAGTAGGTACACTATTGCATTAGTCAAAGATAAAATGGTTGATTAAGTGATAGAAGTGAGATTAATCAGTGGAGAAATAATGAAGAGTAAAATGGTATTACAAAAGAAGGTAATGTATTCATGGCATACTTGCCACAAGCAAGAAGACCAGGTGAAGCAAATAATGAAATTCTGAGAAAGATATCACCTACAGTAACATATGTGTCACAGTCAGATTGGGTACTGAGGAGGACCTTTAGATGGCCACAAAGGAACAGTTGTTTTTGTAGATGTGAATACAAGATACAGCTTTGGAGAGATAATCAGGCTGGAGAAACAGTTCTGGAATTCTGTGTGAGCCAGGGATCTAGTCTAGAAAAGTTGATAACTCAAAAGAATGGAGAAGCTGAAATGCAGCTTAATTTTATCATGAGAAGACATACAGACAGCTGTAAAGAACTGCTTTGGTATGCCAGGGTAGGGAAGTTTTACACAATCTAGACAGCCGCTGACTGATTTGTTGGTGCAGGATAGAAGAGGGATTAAAAAAAGAAATTGTCAAGTGAATGAGAACAAGAAAATTGATAAATGCAGGTAGACAGGATTGTCAAGAAAAGTTGTTTGCAAATATAGTATCAAAAAGTGTTTTGTGAAAAATGCTAGAAGAAGGCACAAGTAGTAAGAGATGTTTCTAGAGAGAGAATGATGATGGTTAAATAGTAAATGCAAAGAAGAGAGCCATCAGTCACATTAAAGGGCAAGAGGGAAAGGGGATACAGATGTATACAAGGGAAAGAGCCAGGTGGTTAAAAGGCAGTTGGTAAGGGCAATGGAGTTGTATTAGGATGAATGGAATCAGAACCTCAAAATGGTGGTAAATGGAGAAATTAAAGTTGCAAAGGAAGAGATGCAGGAACTATAGTTGTTGTATTTTGAGAATATCTTGTGAATGAAAAAACTATATATGAACTGGAGGATGTTTGTGTGACAGAAGTGCATATGGAGAGTATAACATCCACAGAGGTGAAAAAAGGGTCCAAAAGAGGAACAGTAAGACAAATCACTTGGATTGTATGGAATAACAAGCAGCTCAAAGCAGCAGCAGGTCTTCAGAATATCTGAAGACCTGAAAAAGGTGGAGTTAGGACCAGAAGAATGTGATAAAAGCCTTCCAATACACCAAGGAAAGAGGGATACACCACAGTGTGAAAGTAAAGGGTGAAGATTGTTTGATGTAAATGCTTCCTCCTCTGATGAGGCTGCAGTAGCTCATCAAGACTTATAGAACATGCGCCTTTGCAGTCACTTTCATGGTACATAC